>NW_010231309.1:0-38575 GCF_000690775.1 Eurypyga helias | reverse complement strand
GGAAAGAAAAATATATTTCCTAGTGTCCTTGGTTTTTGTACAGGCAGCAAAAGCTATTGTTAAAAGAACTGGTTTTTTGCAGGTGAAAACAGTCCTTTGAAGTATTTTAATAAAAAAAGAAAAAACAAACTAAAACAAAAAAACCCAACCAAAACCTGGTTGGAAAGCCAGCAGGACCCATGTGTAATACATTCCTGATCTGTGCATTTGTGACCTCCAGGGTTGATTATTGTAATTTATTTTACCTAGCAATGCTGCCAGGTGCTTGGGGAAAAAGCCCTCCAGCTAGTAAAAGAGCAGCAGCTTGTTTCCTCAGCAAAAGAGGTCAAAATGAACCAGCCATCTCGATACTGTTCTGCCTGTGCAGGCTTTTTGGGGATAGATGCTAGCTGTGTGTCTCTGCCCCCATGTTGGAAGATGTATCTGAGAAATCTCTCCAGCCATAACCACTGACTCTTACACCAACTGTTTTTGTAAGAGTTAAATTGTGGACAAATGCTGGGGGGAGGTTTGTGAATGTGAAAGAGAGTGGCTGTACAACATGGACTGTCCCATTTTTTTGCATTTTAGGGGGAAGAGTCCTCAGAAATGGTGTGACACATTCTTTTCCTTTTCTTTCTTTTACTACCCTGACAACATACACTCTGGAATACTATAAAGGAATGTAGAAATGTCAGTAATGAACAAGATATTGCTAATGATACTGAGCCTCATGCTATAATCAGAGATGCCAGTCAGTTTGTTGTGGTGTCATTTGCCAGTGAGTGTGGTCAAACGATGGTTTTTTCTGCATACTTGTATCACATAAGAAGATGTTCCAGCAATATCAGAGTAACAGAGCTGATATTCAGGATGTGACAGTTTAAGATGAAATTTATTCCTATAGTTTCTTGAGTATATAGCAATCAACATTATCCATCAGGCTCATGTAAGTGAGTGCCATTTTATCGATTTTAATATATTTATATACTGTGGGTACAGATTGTCAATTTAGTCTAGGCAGAATTATTTCATTTCTCCTAAGCTAATAATGCGTTCTGTGTTAGCTACTGTATTTTATTAGTGCGAGACATGTCTTTTTAAGGATCAAGGCCAAAACCGCAATTATTATTTCTTCTTATCAACATTCAGCTTTCACAGGCAATTACAGCTTATGCATATTTTATAACAAGCATTTGGAGCACATGCTGATTATGTAGTACTTGCTCAATGCCTTGTAATATCCAAGAATGCTTATGGCAGTATACAGTATTGTGGGATCTTACAGTATGAAAGAACCCTTTCCCCTTATTCACTTACATAAACCAGCAGTTTTTGCTTGACAACCCTGCTATATCTTGGGGTTTTTTTTCAATTATTAAAGATCAAAAGAAAGGCAAAATATTTTTGCTTACATATCTGTGTGTTGGCACTGTGTCACCATGTGAGAACAGAACTGCAGCAGAGGAACTGCTGTGTGGAAAGAGACCTGCAATCCCTCCCTCCAATATCCGAACATATAGCCTGGATCTGTTAATGACCAGTTCCAGATATTTGAGTGAACCAAACAAAAAGCCACAGAAGAAAGTCTTCATCTTGACCTTCTACAGCTAGCTAGCAGACAGCCTTGACTTTGAAACATGGACACTCATATGTCTCAGAACAGTACGGTCCTATCTAATCTATCCCATCTGATCCTCATTTTTATTATGTTTGTAAAAAAATTTTTCTTCACCAGTGCTCAGAATGCCCCCAGTAAACTGTGAGAAGGGAAATATGTATACAAGGTGTGCCATGTGGTACATGGCATCTGAGAGAGCTGAGGATCATGTGGTACCAGCTTTCTCAGCATCTTTCGATCGTGACCCATCTCTTACAATGAAAAATTAGGGTTGGGTGACATTATTCTAATCTTCTCCTACTTTTCCTCAGTCAAGGATTTTTTTAGTGTCAGGGAATCCACATCTGCCCCTTTAAGACTTCTTTCCATCCTCGTGCTGTCTCAGCAACGTTCAACAGAAAGAACTGGAGCCAAGAACTTGGATCAAGATGTGTAATTGTGTTTTGAATTCTACTACACTTTTGGCTTTGGTAGTAACTCATGGCTGTGGGTTTCACAGCTTAATCATAGAATTCATTGTCAAATTCATCATGAAGATCAGTAACTTAATGAGATTCTGGCCAAGCCCAGGAAACATTTTAAAAGTGTCAGTGATTTTTGGGAAGGTTTTATTTAAGAAGCAATAGTTTTTCAAGAAAAGCTTTACAGAGCTTTCATTTATCTTTATCCAAATTCAGTTTAACGTTCCACTTTCTTCTTATGAAACTCCAGCTTAATATTAATGCAATGCTTTTGAAATGGGGAAACTGAATACAAATGAAGATATTTTTATCATTACCTGGGCACAAAGTGGTGCTTTGCCTGTTCTTTCCTGCTGCTTTCAGGGGCAAGGACAAACCCCTGATCCTTGGAGGTTAATGGCAAGGCTTTCAGGGACTTTAACTGAAGTTTTCCAAGACTTAATTTACATGATGGAGCTGTACATGAGTGATAAAAATGTTAGAGGCGGGTAAATGAGGCCATTCAGCAGAACACCTATGTGTGCACGTAAATTCCATAAAACTCCATTTTTTGACATTGCTTTCAAATTCAGCTACTCTACAGAATTTCATGGCTATATATTTCTGCTCATCATGTGTTTTGCAGGAGTTTTCCTATGCAGTATTTTAGAACTTTTAATGTTCACAGTCTCTCATGAAAATCCTTCTTTTAAGACCGAAACTTACTTCCCTATCAAGAAAAGCAAGAACTCTAGCAGACAAAATCCCCTGAGTTCCTTTTTAACTCCAGAGAAATCTCCAAATACATCAGCAACAGCTTCAAAATTTAAGCAGAAAATTTGTCTTGTCAGTTAAGTAGCAATCTGCTGTCTTCATCTTTTTCGGACACATCTTGAGGGGAATCAGTAACAAATACCAAGTTATAGATTTGGTTTGAAGCTAGAATTTTATACTTCTTTTGCACTGCATGATGACTTTATGTCTTTATATATGAGGGAGCTGCTGTATTAGAAAACTTTTGTTTTGGCATGGATTCCAAAGGGCAGAATTTCTGTATCCCCATTATGCGGGTGTTCTCCTGATACACGTGGCTCACTTCACAATGAGATTATAAATTGTGGCTTCTTTCCTAACCTGTATTTTGGCGTATGTGATACAATTAAATAAACTTCCCTTTGAAAACCAGCGGTCAGAATGCTGATGCATTTGTTGCTTGCAGGGCTGTGCAAATCCAGTCACAGCCATGCAACTTCCTCATGACAACACACAATTCTGGTATGGCACTTATCACCAATATGCTTCAGAAACAACTTTTCTCATCTGAAATCCTCACTGTGAAAATGAATGTATGTATTTATTAATTCATTGTCAAAGGAGCAGACTTAGAATCTATCTAAATTACAGCCCAACTTATAGTCCCTTGTGAATAACTGAATAACTTGGTTCAATGTTAGGTCACAGTGGAACATAGACTGTAACAGGAATATATAAAAGCTCTGAAGGGAGCAAAGAGACTTTATTCTGGAATGGTGAACATCGTTGCCAGAGTAACATAAACCTTGTGTGTTTTCACAAGGAAATGAGTCACTTGTTTCTGTTGGCCGGAACTCTGTTTTCTTTTAATTTCATATTTTAGCTGCCTAATATAGTTTGAAAGAACCCTAGGGTTGCAGTCTTTGGGCTAAGATACCTTGTTAATTAAAGCAGAGTAGAAGGGTAGAATAGTAATTACACAGAATCAAGAAAAATTTATAGTAAATATCACTTTATCACGTCATGTGAAGGAAGCCTTGATCCCACTGTAGTACAGTTCTGTGAAGAATCTGCATAGTTCTGAAAAGAAGATTCATTTTCACATGTGTTATGTGTATGCCTGTATGTATACTTGCATCTGTGGCTTGTGTTCTTTGTGAAACTAATTTGCAAGTTCCCTTCTTGTGACTGTGAGTCTCATAGTTAACTTAAGGACATAAGCCCTAGTTGTCATCAATGAACAGACTATGTTAATGTTAAAGATGTTGGATCAGTTCCATACAAACAGTGAGGCAATATTTCCTATTTTGGATTAGCAACTCAGAATCAGCAAGATTATTCTCCATTTCCCTAGTGTTAAGGCAGCACCGAGTATTCTCGCAGAGTGTCACCCCTTGGTGAGGTGTCCTCATGAGAATTAAGAACAGCACAGCTCATTCCTAAACCACTTTCTATTTTCTCTTCTTACAGCTCCAAGCTATGGGGATTGTGCCAAGCAAAATAAGTAACACAGACTGTTTGAGCAATTCTCAGCTACAGTGGAGTCTCTGAAGGAACATAGCTGGCTGGTACAACATAGAGTACTTTATCCCGTGTGTAAATTGGGCAAACTCCATATAGCTCCCCTCACTACTACAGCCTTAAATGGAAGTAGCAGAGAATGAGGGCCAAATATATTCAGTTGAGAATTAAAGTATATATTATGGCCTTTTTTTGGTGGCATAAATCTATACGCATAAACATTGCCCACCTGTGCATGTATATGTGATAGTTTAGACATCAGAGCATTTTTTAAAAAACTTGTTTGCATATGTGCATAGGTATAGCAGATAATGCTGCATTTATTGCATCATGAGTACCAACAAAACAAATACCTATTGCGTTGGTAAAGACTATTCAAAAAGCAACACTTTATGCTTAGGTGTAAAAACTGTGTTACACTGAAGAGAAGCTTAATCTGTCCCATTCCAGAACCAGGTTTTGAGCGCACATTCAGACTCACCTGAGAAGCTCAAGCCCAGTGCTTATTAATTAAATGCTGAGGCATACTTTTCACAACCTGACTAAAACATAAGCAAGTATTTTAAAATAATTTCAGTGAGGGCAAAGGTGAAATGTAGGTGCTAACTGAAACTTAAAGGTCATCTACTGTGATGGACTCTGGCAGAAAAAAAGAGTCCTGGGCTGAACCAGGACCTTAAATTAACCCACGTAGCTAGTCAGGGCTTTCTGGGCATGTTCAAAACATTATAAATGCCCCAAAGCAGAGCAGATATCCAGATACGGATGTGTAACTCAAATGAATTGATGACTGCAGCATTCAGACTCTTGTTTATGTTGAAATATATTATGCAGAGTAATTAAGGACAAGGATGAGAAAACAACTTAAAATATTTGGAACATATCAAACTCCTTGTCTCCCTTACACAGAAGACTGTCTTTTTCCTCACCAAAAAAGTGGTTTACGTATAAAAATAGGTGAAGATACAAACTGAGTAAATAAATACCTTGTGTACAAGTGTTGGAGATTGGCCTTCTCTAATGAAGGGTTATCACAGATGAATGTGGATGTTTAAGAGCAACATTAACTGGCAGTCTTTGTGAAACATATACCTATTAATTTAATTGTGTTTTCCATTCCGTAACTCTGACCTATCTGATCTATCCAGTTGATATACCCAAGCATTTTGACAGCTGCAGGCACTGTAGAGAGTTTGAATTCCTTAAAAAGAAGATACCTCTGCCATGAATTTTAACCAGGGTTTGGTTCTCCTCCTCTGTTCAGTCAGGTGGAGGAGTGTGGAAAGTGAATAGCAAATGTCATTGTGTGTTTACTAATTCTAACGGGTGTTGTTATTCTGCTAATGATAAATGCCCTACCTTTGTTTTCTGTGTCCTCTAGCCACAGCTGTTTCACATTTGTAATGTGTATTTTATAATTTCTGAGGAACTCTACTTCTGTGGAAATCCACAGAAATAGGGAATCCGTTCTTACAACACAGTCAAATAGTTCCTTTGACCATTTCAAAATAACAAGTTAAAAGATATTCAGAGATCAAGATCAGAATCTTGAATTAAGTATGGATTCAGTGCAGAGGTATTTTGCCATGTGGGTTTTCAGATTTTAGAAACATTTAACAAAAAAATAAATATAATAGGTACCATTACTGATACTTATGTTTACAATCAATGACTGTTTGGAAGCCAGCATTCCTAAGTGAAAACCCTAAAAAAGAGATCTTACAGATTCACCCTTAAAATGTCTCATGAAGATTTTTCACTTCCTATCACAGCCGTCACATCTACTATATTCAGTGTCCCTTATATGCTTACATAAGTAATGATCCTTGAGCACTGAGAAATCTGTAAGAAATTTTTGCTTGGCTCTGTGCAAGTTTTATCTTTCAACAGGTATTCATTTGGAGGATGATGAAGATCTCAAGATTTTTTTCAATATTTTTGTGGGAGCTGTTTTTTTTTTTTTTTTTAATTTTATTTTAGTAACTGCAGTCCTAAAATAGGAAGGCCATTCTAAATAGTACCTGTTGGTTTTCTGAGCATTAGAAAAATAAATTAAGAAATTAACAAACCTCGAGCCCAGTGCTGATCCCTGTACAAAGCACCATGTAATCTGAATCCATTTTAGTAGAACATATCACACTAAAATCCTATGTTACAAGCATTTACCTGCATGTACATGTCTATTTATCTAACTATTTTAGCAGTATGATCATAATACCTTGGCTATTTAGTCCCAAACTAGGTCTCCCCGGTAATTTCACTGCATTTTGTTATAGTCCTACTGTGTATTCTTGGTACTGTATTAGCTGCCCTAGAAAGCTCATAATGCATGTGAAAGGTGGGATCACAAACAGATACAGAAAGATGGAGCAGGAAGCAACTGTAATCGAGATGACAGATGCTCCAGCACTGTCGTTATAGGTGTTTCTGACTCTGCAGGACTGGGCTTAGAGCAAGCAGACCCGGCTATGTGGCTTTGGAATACATAGGTTCATCAACTTCAGTTTTGTGGAACACAATTTGGACACTCTCAGGTTCTTTTCCATCCTGCTCTCAGTCATATTTTTCACAGGATATCACTTCTTTAGAAATGTGTTGTTATGGTTTTCCTAGTATCAGCCTGTAAAGCTTCAAGCTAAAACTTGATTTTGCAAGCTGGTCGCTAAAAACATTGCCAGCCTCCAAATATTCCATAGAGTGAAATTCTAAGTAGCCCTGCAAAAGAAACTGATAAAACTTTGCCACATTTCAGACATATTGCCAGTTTTTTCTATCCCTGCTGGAAACCTGAGCTTAGAATGTCCGATAACGTACGTGTGGTCTATACCAAGAATTAGCCTCTACTCCGCTTAATAGTACAGTTACATCAGACAATGCCAACATGCGACATCATGCCTCGCCCTCCACAACTTACACCTACTGAAAACCTGCATAAGCTCTCCAAGTAAAATTATTGTTTGAATCACCTAAACGAGTTTTCACTGATAGACTCATCCAGCTGGCAAATAGCAGGAAAGTCTACAACCTTCAGCAATGTAGTCTTTTGAAAAATCAAAAAAACCCTTTAGAGACTTTCACTTTCTCACAGCATGAAAGTGTTTTCTAGTTTCCAAACCAGATTTTTCTAGGACAGATGTAAAAATAGGTAAATGCAGCTTCCGGAAGGAGCCTGGACTACATAAATTGTCACAAAATGATATGAAGAACCACAGTATGTTCCATGTGATGAGACCTCTGTGAATAAAATGTAATGCTTCCTGTATATCCACATGTCACTTTTGCATAGAGCTAAGCAATTACTCTAAACCAGGCTGGTATGTGTTTGCAGAATGTTTTTATGATGATTAGTCTTTTACGAGGATGAATGATAATTTGAAGGAAATCAAGGATGTGTTATATTAATAAGGGCCTCCTTTCTACGCTAAATCATAAGAATATATTTTAGTGTCTGCAACTGTGTAGCTGGCATATGTAATGCTTCTGTTCTCTGAGAAAATCTGCAGTCTGATGGTCAAATGGCAATGACTGAGCAATCTGCGTATCTTCCTTCTTCCTGTCAGTGACAATTTCTGGTTTTGTAATATGGAGTGTAGTGTAAGACCAGCTATCAACTGGCACTTGAATATGACACCGGTATAAAGTACGTGGTCTTATTTTCCACTCAGGATAAGCTACTGGATAAATTGCATCAGCTCTTAAACCCAGCCTGGATTTAGCCTGTTGCCTACATACTTAGGTCTGCAGTATTGAGCAAAGGCTTCCAGTGAAAATCAGGACACAGTATTAATTTATCGTTTTTTACTCTGCCATGTTTTAATCTGGTAGCTTTGAAAAGGGGGAAAGAAAATATAATGTTGGAAAATTTTTCAGTAAAATGAACTTATGTGAGAATGAAATGTTTTCTTTTTAGTCCTTGAGAACAGGCACGGGGTAAACATGGACAATACCGAGCAAAGCCTGGTCTACACTTACAGAACTAGGAAGCTGGTTTTTTTCTCTGTCATATAGTAGGCCTTTCATGTAATTAGAATTTAGTCTTTTGTGCAGTGTCTAAGGCAAATGACTGCTGTGAATGAGTTTCCTAACTGTTGTGGTTTAATCCCAGCCAGCAACAAAGTACCACCGAGCCACTCGTTCCCCTCCGCCCTCCTCCAGTGAGTTATGAATTCAGACACTGCACTCAGTGAAGTAATAAGATGTTGGATTATTTTAAAAGAATGGCATTTCAGCAGAATATAATTCCCGTTTTATGAACAATACACTTTTTTTTCCATGAAATTATACAAATATCAATTGAGTAACCATTATAACATTTTGAGAGAAAGGAAAAAATTACCATTCAAAAGTAATAGATAAATCTGGCACAGAGATATAAATGCTGAAATGTCAGAACTTTGATCAACACAATTTAAATTATTTTCTGACTTTATGAAAGGAGGAAATCTTTATATGTATGCATGAAGTAGTCTTACATACCTACATGTGTGAGAGTACTCTGACTCACTCCCATCGCAAGATCCATGCCTATCCCAAGATAGGAAATGTCATTTTAACAATGATAATGCTTTATTTGTTACTGAAAACATGTACAAATCACATGGCAGCGATGCTTTCTTTTTCATGAGCTGTGGTGAGCAGCATTTACCATTTGGGTATCTCTGGAAAGACTTTGCAGCGTCTGGCTTTGACACTATTCAGTCTGTCAAAACCTAAATTTGAACATAGGTCTGAAATTCCTACTACTGTGTTGGGGTTTAACCCCAACTGGCAACTAAGCACTGCACAGCCACTCACTCACTCTCTCCCAGTGCGATGGGGGAGAGAATACGAAGAGTAAAAGTCAGAAAACTCGTGGGCTGAGATAAAGACAGTTTAACAGGTAAAGCAAAAGCTGTGCATGCAAGCAGAGCAGAACAAGGAATTCCTTCACCACTTCCCACCGGCAGGCAGGTGTTCAGCCATCCCCAGGAACGCAGGGCTCCATCACATGTAATGGTTACTTGGGAAGACAAAACGCCATAACTCTAAACATCCCCACCTTTCCTCCTTCTTCCTCCAGCTTTAATGGTGAGCATGATGTCATGTGGTATGGAATATCCCTTTGGTCAGTTGGGGTCCCGGCTGTGTCCCCTCCCAGCTTCTTGTGCACCCCCAACCTCCTCGCTGGTGGGGTGGGGTGAGGAGCAGAAAAGGCCTTGACTCTCTGTAAGCCCTGCTCAGCAGTAACGGAAACATCCCTGTGTTGTCAACACTGTTTTAAGCACAAATGTGAAACACAGCCCCATACCACCTACTGTGGAGAAAATTAACTCTATCCCAGCCAAAACAGCACATACTGCTAGGTGCAGACAAGTTCCCTCTGCCTCAGCTCTGCTGTCCATCCTGGCATGAGGTTCCTAAACAGTCTCTATTAAAACTGAAGGAAGAAAGAAAAGCTTACTCTGGTACAGAGCTAGTTATGAGGATGTGAAGCTCAGATAGCCCCTACCTTTGGGAAACTTTCCTCATGTAGGGTGAAATTTCTGTGAAGAACTCACAGCTCCTATGAAGTCTTCCCTTAAGCTCAAACATCTCCAGCAAGATTTCCCAGTCTCCGTAAGTCTGAATTCTCTCAGGGTACTTTAGAAGAAGCTTCTCCTTTCCTGAGAAGTCATAAAGAGGATAAACTGTGGGTACCTTAACTCACATACCACCTGGAAATAATCTGCATAGCACGGTTTGGACCTGCCCTGCTTTGTGCTAAGGGCTTAATGTGCCGTCTATTGAATATCACAGTCTTTTCACTGGTGCTAAAGTGATTTTGGATATGGACTTCTACTGTATCTTACTCTCTAGAAAATGCAAGATGGCAAAGAACTAAATAAACCGTTTTGAACTACCTCAGGAGCCAGATAAATGAACCATTCCTTTTCAATATGAAAGGAGGAAATGTAGGAACATGAGATGGAAAAGAGATTCCTAAGGTACTGAGCCCAGCCTTGTATTGCCATCAGTCACATTGCATACTGCCCTCCAGAAACACCTCTGTCTCTACCTGCCGAACAGCACAGTATTAACTCCTAGTGCGGTGCTGCTCCAGAATGTCACTCTACTGAAGGCTGAGGATATTCTTCTATCATCAAGGCCAATATTCTTTATGACACTGTTCACTCCTTTTCTGCTTGTATCCTTTCTCTTGAATACCTGGTTTTCCCACATACCCAGTCCTCTTACAGATAAAATTATCTCAAGACATACAGAACACCTAAGTTCTTGGCCAAACTTTGGCATGGTAAGAATGCATGTAGCTCTTAGAGAAGCTGTAACCATTTACAATGCATATTAATTTCACATAATAACTTTTATGTTGGCTTGTAAGGGGATTTCAAAAGAAGATATTACAACAAAATAACAAAAAAAAAAGTACAGGCAATTAGCAGTGTAAGACATTGTAAGAATTTAATATTTACGGTAGCCTCTATTATTAGCAATTGTAAAGCTAAAGGTAGTTGTTCACAATCTCTTACACAACAGCTTCAAGTGCCCTCAGGATTTGTGGCTCATCCAGGCCTTAAATTTTAATCTTAATTTAGAAATTCTGTGACTGAAATTACGTGAATTGGATGATTTTTATCTCTTTTGCTGTGTATTTCTTGTTTACGAAGCTCAAGATAACTGAGCCAACTCAGATCCAGGAAGCAGGGTGGCAGGTGGTGCTGTGCCCCCACTGGTTAGCTCTCCTTCTTTGTAACTGCACCACTTGTGGGATCCTAGCTAATATCACTGCACGGTTATTTTACTGTGCCATGTAGATAAACCAGCCTACATTCAGAATGAGTGCTAGCCTCTTCGCTTGCCTCTTCATTGTGCGATGAGGATGAATCTTTGTTGTCTTTCTATGCAGTATAAACATCAGGCTTTTTTCCTAATCTCCTCATTCTTTTCATCTTCAATCTCTGTACAAATTTATGAGATGTTTTAAGCCCTGAACTTTTTAACTTTCTCCTGATTCCTTAGACAGAACCATTCTACTGACTAAGGGAGAGTTATTATGATTTTTTTCTCATGGTCAAGTCCACAATTGTTCTTTCCAGGGGTTCTTTGCCATTATTTAAGATGATGAAGTATTAACCACTATCTAAGATGGGATAGCTGAAGCACTGGACCATCAATCTTACATGGTGTGGCAATCCTCTGTTTCACATCTGTATATTTTTCAACATAGAGGTGAATTGTTTGTTACAATGTTCCTTCTGTATAATTATGTATATAACTATTGGGTAAAAAGCTGATTTCCACTGACTAGTGGGAATGATATAAAAGATGGTTTTGCTAATTAGTTCAGCTAATGGAAGTGCCATATCACATTTTGGATATTAGCTCCAGTTCTTGGATTGGACTGGAATGTATGTTTCTAGTTTTATGGAACAAGACAGTTGGAGCTGCATGCTGTCCCCAGTGACTTACCAGTGACTTTGCCTGTGGGTTGTCAGGGGAAAAAAAAGAGAACAAGAACTCTAGGTGAAAGCACTCTGTTTGAGAAAGGTACAGCTTGCAGGTTTGGTAAATTTGCTCAGGAGGGACTGGGCCCACAGAGAGGCTGGGCTTAAATGGGACTGAATATTTACTTTACTGGAGGTGTCAAAAAAGCTAAAGAATAGATATCAAAAGCTCCTACCCTTGCTAAAGCTTTCATGTGGAAATAGTAGCAGCTAGATGGTTTGCACAAAGAGGGAAGGTACTCCTGTCTCAAACGGCCTGTAACATGTAGTCTGGGTTTATATCAGAAATTAAGTTTATTTTTTAACAAAGTGATTTAGAAGTAAGTGTGAGGCAGCTTCTAATTAGATATGTCTGAATGTGCTGCATAGTTGTGTGTTATTAAAATGCTTTCTTTTATTTTTCAAGAAGGAAGCACTAGTGGAAATAAGCAGCTATGGTAGTACTTGTATGCTTCATAATTTCAGGAAGAATCAGAGCAATGCTGCACTAATTAATACTTATGTTTGTCAAGAATCACAACCCTTGGGATGCCTGCAGACAAGCCGTGAAGGGGTTTCCTGCAGGGAAGGATGGTTTGAGTGTTTCCCAGTCCCAGCAACAGTCTGTTCCTGTGCTGGAGGGAATACTGTCCAATGGAACAAAGAGAGTAAAACCAAGTACCTGTTGCATGTCAGCCTGCAAGTCTTCTCCGCATTCACTGTTTGGTGTGTTATTTTAACCCAAGACCAATGGCAGCTAGGGTTGTATTTCGAGCTGTGAACCTTGGGGACGAAGATTCAGCATGTATTTTTTACTGAGGCTAGCCTGCATGCTAACCTTGGGCAGTGGAGGAGGGGAGGAAGGAAGGCAGACTGCCGGGAACACCCCATACTGGTGTCTTATATCATCCCAGAGGATCACCAGAGTTTTATGAAAGGGCTCTTTTGTAGTCCTATTAGCAGCAACACAACCACTTTCAGAAGCCAGATATAAGTCAGCAAAGCAATTTCTAATAAAGATTTACATAAGTATAACTATTGATCCCAGGGTACCTTATCTGACTCTGCATCAGCTTAACAGAAGTAATTTATTATGCTTGTTTTTCATGGAACATTAAAAATCTTATTTGTAGAATACGCTGCCTTTTAATTGCTTATAGCTTTTAGAATACATCTTATTTTTATAATTATATAATGTCTTATTGCCAGTGTTATGGACTTCCTTAGGAAAAACCAAATCACAAAAATCAAGGGAGATATTTAATAACTTTTTTGACATAAGACATGATGAGAAATGTTATTTGTTCCCCAAATACAGCGAGGTTTCTTTATTGGCCTGTCAGCATTCCAAAACCTGCATTTATGTGAGAGATTATGTCATAAAAAATGTATGCAACAGCTCTGTTCTGGAAAAGTGAATTCTAAATAGCAGAGTGCAATAGCTACAGCACCAGAAAGCATTTTCTTAAGAGAAGGTTTTGTTCATTTCATGCAAGAAGCCTTCTGAACTCTTTGGAAAAGAGGGTGTCTACCTGGTATTTTTTGCTATCCTGTTCAAGCAACTGTTCAAGAGTAAGTGTTAAACATTGCTGGGTTCATGCACTTGAAGAGCCCCCTAGGGTTAGATTCTAAAGCCCTTTCATGGCCTTTATTCTCATAAATAAGGGATTTGCTGCATTTTAAAGCATATCAGATCACAGTGAAAGTTTAAATTAGCATTCACTCCAAGGAGAACACATTCCCCAGCCCTTGTTAATGTTCACCTCTTGGGTACATGCAAAGACTGAAATGAGAGGCTTTCCAGACACTCTGGGCATTTCCCTCCTGTTCTCTGTCCCGTTTTGCTCCTTTGAAACTGCAAAAGCAGCAAGATAAATGTGGGAGGGAGCCTGCTGTATCGCTAAAAAATGAGTGTCATGTTACTGCAGCTATACCACATGGGTGTATTCTATCAATGTGTGTCATAACTAGATGGCAGCCAATCACAAAGCTATTCAAGTGTTCAAGCCCAGCTGCCAATTAGCAGCTGTAACAATAATCCATCCTAATACTATCAGTCAGAGATGTAGCTTTACAACCTGAGGCTGAAGAAGTAATGGTTATCTCTCAACCTTCTGGTTTTGAAAAACATAGCGGGCTGTTCTCATTCTTGCAGTTTTCCTTCCAATGATTTTATTGGTATGCAGTAGGGTGTATCCGATAAGAATATTTGGGGCTGAAATTTTCAACGGTTGCACAGTGAGACACACAGTTTAAGACTTAGACATGTAAATGGTTTCATCCAAAACCAATTTTCAGACATGCAATTGAAGTGACTAATGCAGCTGAGAAGATTTGCCAGCCTGTGCAACGAGTCAGATATTGTTTTGGAAAGATTTACGTTAGTGGATAAAGTACAATGAGAGTAAATGGAAAAGCCTTTGCAGTGCTCTGCAATCTGTGCTCCTCGGAGCACAAGCCCACCCAGACTGCAGCCTGGGGGATGCTGTGTAGGCAACCAGCACAAGATTGGCTGCAGAGTATTAGCTTAGCTGATGCTTTGTCGTCTTTTTGATGGAATGTTCTGAGGTTTTGTGTTTGGATGTCTCCGAAAGGGGCAGAGTAAATCTCTTTCTTCATAGTACCTTCTAAGTGCTCTTCTAGGTAAATGTTGTTCTGAATTTTTGATCTTGGTTAGCCTCAGGCTCTAAAGCCATTCCCTGCTGGTCACAGGCAAAAAAAAAAAAAATATGGATAAAAGAAGATTCTATCACAATTCTCACATCTGGAGGCAGAGGAGGAGCAGGATGGAAAAAGGGGGAGTTATCTTACTGCTAAATACTTGAAGGATACTCATTCATTGTGATAAGGAGGTACACAAGAACCTTAATAGATTGGGTCTTGCAGATACTGATTTTCTGTTTTTTCACATGATACTCTTGTATCTAAATATTAGCAAAGGCTTACTGCTTTTATAGCACTTTTTCTCTGGCTCCCTGTACCCAGAAGTTGGCAAAGCCATGTCATGACATGAATCAGTTATTCATGTATCTATCCAGTGGTTGGGGTTTTCTTTTGCATGGACATAAAAGAAGTTCAGGCTTCTCCTTTTTAAAGGGCAGTAAAACTAACAGCTTAAGGCTTGACATTCCATCTCTGGAAGCGAAAACTGATTCTATTGCCCCAAGATGGAAAAGTTAGAGAAATTAGCAAGGGAATTAGAAAATAATTATTCAAAATGCTGTCACTGAAATAGTAATATCCTTCTGCTGCTGAGTTTTGTTGCTGCTCTTCTTTCTTCAGTGATAAGTTTCATATAATCCAATGCAAGAGTTCTCTGTTGCCATGAAGTAAATATTACAAGCAGTCCTGATGCATTGCTGTGATAACAGAAAAATCCTGTTCATACTTAAGCTGCTGCAGTGCGACTTCTGGTGCAGTGTCAGGAAGAAATCTCAAAGCCGCTTTTTGTCCTGAAAGGAGACAGATTTTCATACCTTTGTACTAAGAAAAATATGGAAAATGCTTCTGAATAATGGCTCCTCCTCTAAGGTGTAACTAAGAAAAATGATGGTTGTTATTTAGGAAATTGAGCAATTATAAAACATTGTTGAGAACAGTAATCTGAATGACGGGCTGCGTCAAAAGAGATATTGTAACAACAATAAATGGTGAATTAAATAGAAAGTGCTTGAGGGCTGAGAGTTGGAGTCTAGTCTTGGAATATTCATTAAAATTATAAAAGTATGTGGCATTCCTATGAAACAGCTAAGTCTATTGGAACAAACTAATTCCCATTATAACTCTGCTGAAGACACATGAGTCACAGAATAGATTTGGCTCACTGAGGTAAATGCCGCATCATTACTATGGGAGACAGAACTGTACCTATTGCGCCAGGTGCAATTAAAGAACTCACAAGATGTCTACTCTTCCTATGCTAATTACTTTTCTTTCAACATTTAAGAGGGATTGAGATAGGACTGTATATAGGAGGGGAAAACAAGCTTATTTTTATATAGTTATCTTCTTTTCCACTGCAGCGGGGAAAAAAAAAATTGTGTGAAATGACTTTTTTATTTTAAGACAAGTTTTACGGACTATTGGTCCAGCATGTTAAAGCTTTATCCAGTATATTGAGGATGATTTTAAAAGTAATAAATTGCATTCTTTTAATTTTGATTTTTTTTGTTATTTTTACAAAAAACTACAAAACATTCACAGAAAGGACTTTCTGATCTTGATCAGCTTCATGTTGACGCTAACACATCTCCATAGTAATCAGTCTGTTACAATTAATGATCTATTATTTTTTGCCTTTTTTCTTACAATTGCCTCATGATAAGAAGGACAAAGGAACAAAAGAGTGGAAAGGAGCACAACCAGAATAATTTACTAGTAGGAAATAGTCTCAGTTAAGAATTTGCATACGTTTTCACAAGCCAAAATTTTTTGGCACTGTGCAGTGAATGTGTAAGGAGGAAAAATGTGTATTCTCTAACATAAAGGTAGGGGCCTAGGCTTCAAAACTCTTTCTTGGAAACCTGGTCCTAATGTCCCTCAGTCCCATTATGGCACATTTGCCATTTTATATGTAAAAGTGTGTATTCAATGGTCCCTCCTCTGGCACACTCCCAAAAACTCTATCCAGAGCCCTATTCATGGTTAGTGTAGTGTAAAATGGGTCAATTTAACAGACTTTAATTGGATCAGTTTTCAAACATGAGTTACAAATATGGGTCTCCTCTTTTTTCACTTAACTCTAATTACTACTTGCTGTCTACTACATGCCTGCATCAATTTGAATGCTGAAGTACAAAGATGTTGCTGTAAACTGAGCACCTCATTCTGAAAACGGAGGCCTATGCTGGTTTCTCAGTAGAAAGCATTCAACAGTGGGTTACTTAGTCTATAGAAAGATTAATTTCTACTTACACTGATCCTTATAAAACAGACGTCTCCTCTATTTCCCAGCTACTTTTTAAAGCCTCTTGTTAATTCAAGCCTACAAAGTCCTTGGTGGGGGGAAGGGGAAATAGCTGGAAGATTGCTGATTATCTGCTTTAGGATGACTCATTCAATATGAGCAATTGTGAATCATGAACAAACTATCTACAGGCAGCACATACAAGGCTTAATATCTTCCATGTTACTAGACGCTTCTAATGTTTAGCATTAGTGTTGCTTTCTTCTGAAAAGCAGAACGGCTCACAACATGGTACTGAAGAATTACCAATTTAAAAGTTGCACACAAATATGTGTGACACCAGCTCTCTACCAGTTACCTTTGCACGGGGCTTTAACCTATCTTTTCAGATTCTGGTGTGTGCCGCTTGCAAAATCTTTAAAACAACGAAAGAAAACATAAAAGTGTGTCCCTGGGCAACACGCTGTTACCCCTATGCACACCGGTCATTGCAAGGTCCAACTTTGTGATGCACTGCTCAGCTGCTTCAGCTGGCGTAGTCAGTACCAGGGAGCTCTGCTAGATGGTGAAGGGAGAGAGGGAGAGCGGCAGCGTGGGAGAGTAGCTCAGAAGGATTTACAGATGTTGCTAATAACAGAGGAATGCTGACATTTTAAAACCTTAAGGTTCATACTGACTCCAGCATGGAGCATCCATTAATGGGTAACAGTCAGAACAGTATACACATATACTTGATTTCTATCACTATTCCAATCCCTCTTTGTCCCAGCATGATTTACTTTGACACCCAAGCAGTCCACTTAATTTCACATCCTAGCCTTCACCTTTTTGTTCAGCCAGACATATTTTTCCTGATGTTGCTTTCTCAGAGTTTCCTAGCCTTTCTGGTACTACCTGTCTCATTCCAGGTTCTTTTGCCGCACCTCTCTCCTTCCTTTTCAGTTTCTTCATTCAGATTTTTGTTCTGCTTTGTTATTCTGCTTCTTCCTCCACAACTTTTTTTACTCTGGCTCTTTATCTCCCTCCTTCAGGTCTCATTTTCAACCTTCACCTGACAATCAGCCTAGCTCACTGTCCTAGTCTACTTGTCCAGTCAGTCTTATCCCATCAGGCTGTATATTCTGGCTGTATACATAGGCTGAGTGGCCGTTACCAAACCTGCCTGAACTGTTCTGTTGCTGTCCTATTCTCTTTACTTCCTATTTCCAGTTTATTTGCTCAGTTCTGCCTTGAGGTCACTCTCTCTCAGTCAACTGATTCCCAGGCCTCTTCTATTTTTCAATATATTGTCCAATCTTCCTATGTATTAACTCCTATTTCCATTTACCCACCCAGTCTCAGTATCACCACAATCCTTGCTCCAGATTTTCTTCCCTCTTCACCACCATATGCTGCCTGGTATTCTGCCTGCATTCAAATCCTGCGACTTCTTGTGCACACTGTGAGTGCCAACCGGAGAATCCCGGAGAAGGTAGCTCATCTCACACAGTTACTTCTCCCTAAGGATCCATTTCTTGAGTGACCTCTTCTCTCAGAAAATCCTGGAGTACATAGGATTCAACTTTGGTGGTATGTGCACGCAACGCCTCCATGATAAAGCTGCTATTTGTACCTTGAATAGAGTGCACACAGCAAGTGTGTCAGACATGCCCATTGCTTGTATGGGGGTGCCTGCGCCGTGCAGCTTCCTGACACGGAGAGGACCCAGCGACAAAAAGGTTGCCATAGCGCTTCCGAAATGCTCTGTATTACGGTTACAGCTGAATATCTCCTTTATCTTAGGAAAACTTTAATTCTGTTAATAAATACAAGCTGAGCCTTCCTTTTATGTACCCAACTGTTTATTTCAATTAGTGAAATTATTCAGTTTAAATGCCCTCAGCTGTGGTTACATAGTAAGCACTTTGATTAGTAGAAGCACATACAGGACATGAGAAGCAAGACAACACAGAGAAGACCATTAGGAAAAATAGTTTCCTATGATATGTCAGAGAAGGTATGCTCTACTTTGAAGAAAATTAATTTCCCTTCATAAATGGGTAAGGCTTCCCATGTTCTGTGCTCTGAACATATACATGCTAAACATGTTGCCAGTGATCCTTTATGCAAGCATCCCTAGATTAATCCTAAATGCTGCTCGCGTATAGCCAAGCACCACATGATAACTAAACATTTTGTTTCTGATAGTGCCCTTTTAATGAGTTGCAGGTGCCACAAACTTCATGTTCCCTACAGTGCTTTATTGCTTACTAGATGCAGTAAAACAGTTGGCACACTGTAAATTATCAAGTGATAATTATATTCATGGCCTCAATACAAGAAGAAAATCCTCTGTTAACAACATATTTCTTCCAAAATGTGGTAATGAGATGTGTTGCACCTCCTAAGAAGAGCTTGCAGGGTGACTCTCTATTTAGAATACCGCAATCACAGTTCTATTTTCGACCAGCATCTCTATGGTCAGAACGGGGAGTGACTCTGTACTCCCAAATGTGTATTTCTCATTCACTACACTCTTTAATTCTTACTCATCCACGAAAAGAAAGGAGTGCTGTGGTTAAAAGTGGAAGGATGTGATATTTATTTACCAGGAAGGTATCAATGTGAATTTTTCATATGATCTGATTTTAAAAGGTTGAGCTGTGAACTACAATAACCTGATGGCTTAGCCAAGCTTTTCTAGTGTTTTTCCACTGTTCCAAATGTCTCCTGCATGTGAACACTCCATGACAGCCGCATCTCAAATGGTAATAGTGTCTCTGAATAGCATAGGATGCTTCCTATCTCTAATAAGCTCCTTTAATATACCAGTCATATAATGATGCTCATCAGTACAAATTACCACTGCAAGGTCAATGAATGTTAATATGTTTCCTGCAACAGAACCTTGAAGAATAACATAACCCCCTCCTCCTCTCTAACTAAGATAATTCCAGGCTGAGTACTGTCCTACAGCAAAATAAATTAAGGAATACTGGAGTGTGTGGTTATGCTGATCAGGATTTTGTAAAAAACCAATCTCATTTTAGAATTCTTCTCAAGTGCTATAATAATTATTGCTTTATAATGGTTTGTGTTAATCTGTCATAATTCTATGATAACCGTAAACAACTAGAATATTTAGGGAGCAATATTTGCACAAGATTTAATTTATACCATCTCAGGTTTATTGTTTGGAATTTTTCTCCGGGCTGCAAAGCTCTACACAAGCAAACAGGCACATGGGGTACAGGTAGTAGTTACATGCCATGAGAGAGCTTCAATAAATTCTGCCTTGACCATTAAAGAATTTGGGGTTTATCTATAAATTCTATTAATGGATTTTTTTTTTTTTTGTGAAACAACTGTTTATTTTATCCCTTTTTAAACAAATTACCTGATTTCTTGCTACTTCTTGGGTATTTTTCGTTGCTTTTTGGAAAAATACAGATGTAGACTGAAACTGGATGTTAGTCATTCCATATGCAGGCACTAATTCAAAACAAAATGTAAAGCTGTATTTTGGTGCATCCCTGTTTAGGGCAGCATGTGAAAAACTAAGAATAAGTTCAGAACAGGAGCCTCAAGCAGATTCATTTTAGTATATGAAGCTTTAATTCAGTATTACCACCAAAAGTTGTTTAGCAAAGAAAAAAGGCTTTCTGAATATTCTGTTCTGATTTCTTTCACAGCTAACTTAGCCACCTGTCATATTTGTAGCAGATAATTAATTTCAGAGCATACAATTAGTATAGCTAAGAATAGTCTTTGCAGCATACTACCTTCTTATTATTTCTTTATCATGCTTCCCAGCCCATTGACTCATTACTTCTCAGCTACTACATTTACATTTTACTCTTGGGTGAATCCACAAAATAATAAAATGATAAGATAACAGACTGACACTGCTCATTATGTATTGTAATAACCATAATAAGAGGGATAATCATATCATGCTTATATTTCATGCATACTTCATTGCTTTAAACTCTGGCCTGTACAAATTGATGATTTTGTTTTCTTGGTGTTTGCTAGAAGAATTTAATATTAAACAAAACATATATTAAATAGTAATGGACAATTTATTGCAAAGCGTAAAAATAAAACCAGGATAAATAGCCATTTGAAAAACTCTTTTAAAAAGAATGTCTTTAATTAAAAAGATATTTCATCATTAAGATGATAGACAAATTAATAGAAATCTGTTTTACTTTCTAGCATATATTACTGTTAAAAAGGGACTCTCATGAGAACAAAAATGCATAAACCATAGTGTACTGCTTTTTGCCCAATACATAATTCATACATGCAAATGTTCTGCAGATATTTCACTATAAATATAATTAATTGCTGCGGATTCACAGATGAGGCTGTGTGACTGTGCATGCACACATTGCCAGGCACACTCATTTATGTTGATTTCGGGCTAGAGACTCCTGTGACAAGCATAACAGCTGAAGGGGGAAAAAAAATCAGTGTTTAGAGACACACAGAGTCATGCAGGATCTCAGACAATTCCTTACAGAAATGACAGCATCCACCAAGAAACTGATGAAAGTGGCCTGAGGTAAATAAGGAAAGGTCTCATGCTAATAAATACATGTACCATAAAATATTGCATAATATTAGCATACAGCAGTTTAGTTGAATTTATTCCATTGTCACTCAGCAATTATCTCTTTATGCTGTCGCTGATTATAACTATCGGGAAAACACTGAAAATGGGGGGAAAAAGGTTTTAATGATTATATTGGTTAATAGCTTTGCAAGGTAGAAATTCTGTTGCTTTTATTACTGAAGTTTTAGTTACAAGAAGCTACAGAAAAGTTTACAGATAGTCATGCAAAATGGGGAATTCAGGCTGATAAACATAAACATAGGGATCATTTGGAAAATTCCAAACAAGGAGGAGATAATCAGCTTTGGAGGAAAGCAGACACACAAGATGATGTAATAGGCCTCTTCTCTATATGATTTCATCACTGATAACACAAGTGGCTCTTGGCATCAAGTAAAATAAATGATGTAGTAAATAGATTTTGCTGTTATTTCCTAATTTCAGTATCAACATAGTAAATGTTTAATCATATTTTTGCTAAAAAGCCAGTAAGACCATGCACCAAGAAAGAGATTCTTCATTTCTTTCTGGATTTTCAAATTCCTATCCAACATTGTGTAAAAAAAAAAAAGAAAAGAAAATTAGGAGATTGCATTTAGTGACTTATTTCCTATGGCATAGTCAGGTGTAAATGATGTGCTCTGAAATTTCATTACAATTCTATCATCAATTCACATATCTGATCAAACTCTGAACAAGGTAATATTTTGAGTTCATACTCTTTGAAGTCAAAATAAACACCTTGATTTTCAAAAGCCTGATCACCAATGGTGTCAAATGCCTTTGGTAGGAAGGCGTCTAAAAATTGATGTCCCAATATATTCCTAGGGTAGAATTTTTTGAATTTTTATGATTGCTGTCCTCTGTCATATCCATTTCTGTGACATAAAGTTTACAAGAATTCTCAGATTTATGACTTCACTAGAAGTCTACAGTGTTCAGATAATCCCTTCAGCCTTCCTTTCTAGACCTTTTCTAATTAATTTGATGGCAGTATTTAATTTCTTACAACTGTCTTGTCTATGATACTTATGGGTAGGTTTGGTAGATTAGCATAAACTTCAGTTCCTTCTGTTTTGGTGTTACTCAGTAAATATCTGTTCAGAGCACATTTGATTTTTCATGGTTTATATTTGGTTCAACTTGATTTAAATTTTCAAGTCTTAGAGATGGCACTTAGGTTTCTGAAACTAGAGGTTCCCACACATAAAAAAAAAAATCTGTCATTTTTGAAAATCCAGTTGATTTTCGCATCAAATCAAGTCATGAGGGAACTGGAAAAGGTGAATTTATGATGTTTACCTACTAGTTTGGAGGAGTCTCCATGCTCTTGTGCTGTGCTTCCCATAGAAAAATGGGAAGTCTGATACGCTAGAAAAGCCAAACAACAACCAAAGAAGAAAATGAAGAAGGAGTTATTTTAGTAAAGGTTTTTTTCAAATACTTATGAATATCAGTCAACTCTATTCTTGTTGTGTGATTTAAAGTTAAACCCATAACCGTTACTCACTTGGGCTATCTTGTTTGGATAGAAAGGGAAAGGAAAGACAAGTTTTTGTCTTTCCTTCTTCCTGTTTTTACTTGGCCATTTTTTAATATTCCAAGATTTTGACAGTGTCAGTGAAGCAAGAGAGCAGAAACAAATACGAATTAGGTGATCTCACTATGGACAAGTAAATGGCCAAGATAAAAAGTTCACAAGTTGAAATTTCCTTTCAAATTTGAGTACTTGCTATTGGCAGATAATAGAAAATTACGTGAGTTAATAAATGATGGAACAGGACAAAAAAAATCCCCCAACAACTCAGGTTGCTATTGTAAGTTAGTAATAAATTTTTTTTAGTAAAGAATCTATTTTCTTTCTTCCTACTGAGTTTGAATAACCACTATTTTCTTGAGTAACTTCTCTGAGTAGGGAAGTTAACCACTGGAAATGCCTCAATTTGTATTGTCTTCTATACAGTATTTATACTATTTGTGTTGTTTTGCTTGATTGTATATCTGGTTTATGAGGTTACTGATGTTGTCTGCATCTTCAGCAGCTTAAGCACAATTTCCCAGAAGTAAATGGGACACAGATTCAGTGAATCTGCTCTGCTTACACTGTTATTTCTGACACAGTATCTTTTAGAAGAAAATCTCTATTTTTGTAATTTGTTACTTAAAGGCAAAAAAAAAGATATTCAATCATTTCCCCATAATCTATACATAAAGTATACAAAAAGTATCCAAACAAATCTCAATTTTTGCTGAAAAATCAATGCAAAATTTTTTGTAGGTTCTCTTCTTTGATCTGATTCCCTTAAAGAAAAAAAAAATCTTCAAAGTTTCCAGTAACATCAAAACCTACCCATTCTTCACATTGCAAGTGAAGATGTGTGGGAACATTTTTTGTCCAGCAACAACTCTGTTCTTGCTATAAAAAGTTGCTTACTATCATCTTTCCTTACAAATTGACACCCTGCAGGCTTTTCTTGTATATCCTCTGAAAAGCTGCAATACTTGCTCTTCTGCCTTTTCCAAGCCTGCAGAATTTGTAGACTAGTATCCTACTCATTATCTCAAAAGGTTTCTTAAGAACTGTTTAATTATTCCCATCTTATCTATATTTTTCAGCTTTGTCTCAAAAAAATCCTATGTGTAAGGTAGAAAGATCCTTCTTCTGTGAAAGTGTTAGTGTTGGAAAATAATTGTAACTCCATCCTGCCTTTGATTATAGTTTATTCTTCTCTGGTCACTGCAGATCTCATTAAGATTCCAACAGATCACTCTCCTTAATAAACACCAGAACTAAGATACTGCAGCTAGGAATTTTAGCAAATAGTTGAGGAGTGAATGAGCAGAAAGATAGATCTACTTCTCTTCAAAAATAGATCTTTCTAATTTGATGTTCCCCAATTTGCTTTGTCAAAGAAAGTTACTGTAGATAACCAATGGAGACATGGAGAGATTTTCCTCAGGAGGCATGAATGCTTGGAGAATCCACAGCAAACACGAGAACAAATGGCAGATTTAGCAAAGATTCACTGAGGTAAATCCTATCCAGAGAGATGCTAAAACTAGCTTGCTCAAAAAGTATGCATCTTCTTCGGTTTGACTTCATCAATTTAGCTTGTTGCTGTGTTATGCTGAAGCTGAGCTATTCCACTGAAGTATGGGTGGTAATTTGCAACAAAGGTTCACTGCTGTAAAATTGCCCTATAGAAGAGCTGAATTTGAATATATAAAAAATAATTCATAATATCACTATTCACATATGAGAATTTATCATGGTCTGTGTAATAGGTGGGTTCAGTGAAGTTACACTGCTCTCGTTTTATAATATGCCCGAGTTATCATGGACCCATCACAAACTCAAGGGACAACTGAGAGGATCAGTACTGATCCCATCATTCTTGGTGTTTGGTACCAATGCTGGTGAGCAACATTATCTCTGAAGAGCCTTTACAGGCCTTTCAAACAGTTTGGGTACCACTGGGAAATGAAGTTCTGCAGTTGCATCATGTGTGTGCATCCCCTAGTAAATCTTAAAGCTGGTGCTCAAATTGTTGAAGATTACTTGAAATTAGGCAGAAAGGCAGAAATCTCACTGGTCAAATTCCAACAGGTTTTGTGAAAATCAGATGAATAGTAAGAGGAGAGAGACACCAAGCAGTGCCCCCAGGAAGGGAGAGGCTGCGTGATGAGCTCAGCAGTGATCAGTCCTGTTTAGCCTGTCACTAGTCAGTCGACATGCAAATGCTGCCTGGGCAGTAAGCACTTTCTTGACTCGAAACCAGTGACTGGATACGCTGCCTCTGGCTGAAGCAGTAGTTGGAGGCAGAGTAGCACTGCAGAGATAATGTCAGGGAACGTGAGCGGCTGGGAACACAGGAGGACCTGGGTCTATCACAGGTCCTCTGAAGTCATAAGGGATATGAAGCTGGGGAGCTGGCAAGGAAAGGCTTCCAGGGCACAAACGCACAGGAATCAAGCTTTGGTAGTTGCGCTGTTCATGGCATGCTTTGAATTTGGTTTGGATTTTGTTCTAATATGCACAATAATAAATTTACTCTGAAAATTTTTCCTGTTTTGTCCTCTTTCGTCCTCTCTCATGACCCTCAAATTCTTCCACTTTTCAGAAAGACACAGATTTTGTTGGTTTTGTTTTATATATGTGTAGAGGTGTCTGTGTAGAAGCTGATCTGGGCTTCGTGGCTCCAATTCTTCCTACATTAATTAATTTATACTTGGATCTCTCCCACGTATGAAAGCATTATGTGTACCACTTTCGCAGTGCAGTGTATAGTTGACTGCTCCAGGGCCTTCAGGAAGTGCTTTGCAAGGGAAATGGTCACTGCACAGTTTCTGAGGGGTGTAAGCTGTCAGTAGAATGAAGTGAACCAAGGACAGCTAAATCAGGAGAATATGTATTTTGCAGCTTGAACAAAGAGACAGAGGAGCTGTAATAGATTAACACGCTCTGTATCATTCACTGTCATTTATCTTACCTGTTCTGATGCAGACACACTAGCTTTGAGTTACTCTGGATTCAATCTAAGCCAAAGCCGGGTACTTTCAGCACTGAATGCTCACACTCTTGAAAGGGCCCTCTACAGCTCTGACGAGAGGCCCACATCACGTAGCTGTAAGGTTATTCATCACTGACGTGCTGTTCTGAGCTAAAAAGAAACTGAAGTACCTTAGGTTTTAACAGAAATTTCTCTTTATCCTTGAGAGCATAGATGCATTGCTCTTGTTCAAAAGATTCTCGTTGTGGTGGATGAATCGCTACAATTACTGCTTATACGTTATCATTGAATTATGCTCAAAAATTCTAGTGGGCTGGTCAGGATAACGCTATGGAGAATGACTGTCACTTTATCCTATTCCCTCTTCACCTGCTCCTATGAAGATGCCTGGGAATATTTTTTTGTTGAAAGAAAGCACACCACAGCGTCAGCATTTTTCCTCTCCATCCATGAACTTCGCTCATGATCAGATTGAGATCCTCATTTTTATCTCCAACAAACCGTGGGGAAAGCATTGACATCATTAATTCTAAAAGCATGTTGGATGGAATATATGTAGATTGGTTTTGTCTACTGTTCCTTACTTCTACCTTCCCTGTTTATCCCATCTGTTCCGTGTCTGTGTTAGTTTAGATTGTAAGCCTTTTGGAGGCAGAAATAAAACATCTTATAGAAAACATTGTCAGTATATAGCCAATAATAATGGTGACATAATTGGGAGATCAATTAGTTCCTTACTATTCTCAATCCCTATATATTTTTCTCATTGTCTTGTAATGTTCCTAATTGGGTTTTTTTTTTACTAAGACCACACATTTATCACGTTTTCTGCCAATATGTTTACAAGGCAAGTATTTCTCCGCTGTTTAACAGTTAAATACACATTGCTCTTAAAATTAAGGGAAAACACAACTAATTGAGGATTTTAGTTTAAATTTTTAAAAAGCATAAGTTTATGATTTCTTTACATTCAGAGACTTCCAACACTTTCTCTCTCGTGTGTTTGCATTTATAATTCCCTGGGACTTCTTGGGTTTTGCTTGCACTGGAACTGGCAGCACCAAAATACCACGATAAGGGTTGTTTATGCAATACTTCCTGCCTTACCAAAGCCAGGAAGTGCTAACACCCCAACAAAAAATTTCACAAGCTTCATAGTCCAAAGCAGTTCAACAAAGCTGCTGAGCTTTCCGATGCTAATGCTAAGTAAACTTTTTCTTTTGATGTTGGCCTACCATTAGCACTGTGCCTAAACCCATGCCAGTCTGTCTCTTTGAATTCTTGGCTGTCCTTGAAGACTAACAACCATGTGCTTACTTAGTCTTTCAACGGGACAACCACCGCTCACCAGCTTCTTTGCACTGTTTGTCCAATGTATCCTAATTCATTCTGTGGAATAACCATCTCAGGAAGTCACACTTAGTTTAGGTTGAGCTTGTTAATTTTCTGTGGTGTGACCGATGGCAAGCCAGGTTAGGGTGAGGCACCGTTCAGAATCTTCTGTAAGTGTGAGAACTGTCTAGAATGATGGTCTGGAAAGAAAAAAAAAAACCTCTCAGCACCTCTTTTTTCCCTAGTTTGTACAAATAATGTACAACAAAGTATCTTCAGTTGCTGTGAGTGTGCAGCTACTGAGAACGGGACAGACGTGCCCAGTAACCTTTGTTAAGGAAGAAATGGGTTGGGAGAATTTGAAAGTCCATGGCAAATTATTACTGTGTACACTAGTGCTGAGTATCAACACTTAACAATAAGATTTGTAAGACTCTTATTCTGACAGATGTCTGAGGGAGTTACACAAAATGCAGGATGATCCCATATTTTAGAGCAATGTTTGTTACCTTTGTGTGTAAGACAAGACTGGATAGTGAGATCATTACATAACCTGCCTGAGAGCACATACTGCAACTTCTGTTTGTAAGTCAGTGTTTCATCTCTCCACCTGAGACTCAGGTCCAATGTAAGTGTTTGTGTGTTTGTGAGCATGTTTAAGTGAAAAGGGAAAACAAGGATTCCTAGGTGACAAATCTGCAAAGGAAAACAGTTCTTTCTCAATAAGCCTCTGCCCCCATCCCTCCCTTTTCATCTGTAACTATTAGAAAGCAAACTCCAGAACTGAGAGCAAAAGAGCCAGACAGTATGCTTCCTGGAGGAGGGAGTCATTACAGCAACACAGAGGAGTATAATAGCACGGTGACACAGAGGAAAGAAAATAACTTTTCCATTCTGTGTGGGCTGGGTGCATAAATGAGAAGCTTGCAGCTTGCTGGGATCCTGTGGTCTTTTTTCATGGCAGTCAGTCTACTCCCAGAGGGATGGAGTCCCAAGTCTATTACACCAATTTCCTCTTCATGCGCGAACTCTTTACTGGTTGTCTGCTGAGAGAGTTTTTCTACATGAAAGTGGTAACTTACTCACTTTTTTCATATATTGCAATCATCTATATTTTTAAGACCTAAGAACCTTCGCATCTGTCAACAATTTAAACTAACCTAATGGAATAGAGTTATGGGAAAGGATCAAAGATGGGGAGATAAACAGGGACAAGGATAGCGGCATATAAACAGTTGTGGAAGTAAAAATAATTGGGTGACTCTCACACCCATGAAAAGGACTATTCATAAGAATTGGATCATCAGGCACAATCCAAGGCCAAATGGCCTACCGGTGTCAAAAGATGTGTAATGCTTACTTTTTAGCAATAAAAAAAATGTTCCTCATGCAAAGATATGATCTTTCCTAAGCAATGTTCTCAGCTTCCTGAATGTACAAAGTGAAGGAAAAATCGAGACATAAGAATTGACCTGGATTTGAATCATGCCACGATCAAGTGGTAGACGGAAGAAAGGTCATTATCCAGTTCTTGTCTATGAATAGCTATATGAGCAACTGTGACTGAAGTCACGCCTGAACTGAAGAGGCTGAGCTCTAACATGAAGTCAAATAACAGTATTCTTCATGTAAACATGTAGTCCCTGTAATTTTAACTCCATGCTGTTCTGAAAAAAGGCTTCTCCCTGTTTGGAGGCCTTTCAAATCCATGGTCTTAGACCTGAGTCCCTTATCTGAGTTGAAGATGTCCATGTCTAGTTATGCTTGCAAGATACCCATACACACACAGAGATGTACCCACATGCTCCCAGCTCCATTGGTGCAAATATGCATTTTACAAAAGGACTCTATATTCGGCATGTACCCTTCCAGGAGTATCTGCATCTCTAGTATCCTATTGAAAAATTGATTTAAATCTCTATCTTACTATATTCTGCTAAGAATGCACTGTACCAGAAAAGAAAGAAAAAATGGTATTTAGAAATCAAAAAAGAAGGACTTAAAAGAATAAAGCAGCCTATCCACTGATCTGTATTTTTAATATTTTAATTTTTAATCTTCATTTTTTCATTTTTTGGCAGGAGCTTTGGTTAAAAGAATCTGTGCACTGTACTGAAAACTTACATCCCTGTTTAAAAGCTTGTATAAATATATTATAAGATATATGATGAATTTGCATTAGTCCTGTTAAATACTCATGTAAATATATTATTAACAATGATTAATTTCAGTCACTTTATTTATTCACTTTTTCAGTTCTCTCAGATTAATTTTACTTCCTTTGTGGATGTTCTGAATACCTAATTGGATTCTGAGATGGAGAATATGTTCAGAGCTTGTCAGAAAATACATAATCAGTAGTCAAAGAAACTTCCAAAATGTATGCTATTGAGTAACAGTGATTAAAACAAATAATACAGAAGAACACCTATGTAAAGGCAGAAGGGCTGAATAGGAATCAAATATGTCAGTTACTTTTCAGTGTGGTATATTGTCTTTTTAAATACAGACAAGTAAAAAGGAACAAAATCTATTTTATTTGACACACAGAGATGATGTTGTAATAAGCTTTTACTTATTAATATAACCATCATCGTAAGTGGAAAGGCCAAAATCTGGAAGGACTTAAAGGAAACATTAAATGATGGAGCTGATAAAGAGATAGGCAACACGCAGTACCATGAGATCTCCTACGAGGTGCCACGTACCTCTAGTGGGAGATGATCTCCTTCAGTATGAATCCATTGGGATCGAGGAGCATGTGGCCCTTTGCAGCATCAAATGATTCAGACGTCAAAACTGGAATCAAAATTCTTGAAGCGGTGTTTCTCTGGGTGTGCCAATGTCCCATCGCTTGGGAGAGGGCTGTGGCCGTTGGCAAGTTTCCTGTATTTCTCAAATCAAACAGACATACCTTTTGACAGGGGCATTCATTTTGTAGCCACCTCCCTCTGGAACTGGAACGACTTATTTTTGCAGCCATCCCAGTCAGGACAAGGCGGTGGAGCCCAGCATCACCGGGTGGCACAGTTCCCCACCCTCCACACCAGCACTGCAAGGACATGGCTACTGGCCTGACCAAGGGGGCTTTTGCCTGGACACCTTGACCTGTGGCGGAGGAAGGCGAGTCCCCTATGCGAGCTCCACCTATGATGGCAAGTCTTGCTGAATTCTTTGTCCAAACGTATCAGCAAATACTGAGAGCTGCGAATAACCAAACATAACTTTTCTGCGCAGAAGGTATGGAACTAGCCAGAAAGCTACAGCACTTAGCTTCCACTTCCATACCTGACTAGAGGGAGTTCCCGAGGGAGACTCTTCTTGAGGATTCAGGGACTTGTCCAAGGTTCCTGAAAAAAAGAGATTGTCTTCATGCTGCTTTGTTGAAGACACTGCTATGTCTGCCTGGCAAAACTGACTCCCACCGAACTGTATGCTGATATTTCAAAAATTCTGTATGACTGTTGCTGTCACACCTGCTCTTTAGGTTACGTAGGGAGTCTAAGGTTGTAATGAAACGAGAATCTATACTAAACTAAAACTTCAAAAACTTTGTGAATTTCTAGCACATTGAATCAGTCAGTATAAAAATAGGAAAATCCAAATCTGTAAATCCTAAAGATGATTGCAAGGTTTATAGAACACTTGCTAGTCTCTAAGTCTTCTGAGGAAAAATGATTAACATTCCTCGTTGCTAGAGATGTGTTGATTACAGCTCAGACTCTGGCTTGTTTATTTACAGTTTTTAGGTTCCCTAAGAACATATGTTTGGAGGTTTGATGTTGTTTTGACTCTCCTAGTGAAAATGGAAGCAAAAGTGCTTTATAAACATCAAATTATACAAAAATTAATCAGAATTCATAAAATGATGCAATAAATATTGCTAGCATCTGATAGAAATATTATCCCACGATCAGTTAGTACTTTAAGTTTCTCAGTGAATAAAAGCCCCGGAGACCAGAATTGGAAATGCAGTATTTATATTTAGGTAACTTTCCAGCAAAATAAACACATTGGTTTATAAAGAGTTGTTGTGAAACACAAGATCTGGAAAGAATTTTAAATGCTAAGAATGTTTTGCTGTATATCTGAAACACTTTATTGATATCACAGTGTTTCGGACAGACATGAAATCCTAAGGAAGCGAAGAACTATAGTAAAATGAAACTGTGATAGTTTTGGAAACAAGAAAGATGTAAAACGGTTAAATATATATGTGAGAATTCAAATCTTTTATTGGTGTATTCTCTCATTTATGGTGGGAACAACAAAAAACATTAAGCTGGTCCAAAACTGGAGAGCTAGCCTTGAAATCAGAAAATCCAAAATAATTTGTTATCTTTATTTTTTTATTTTTCTATTTTATTTATGTTATTTGCAACAAAATTTGTCATATATAACCTTGTAAAAGTCACACAGTCCCTCCATCTCTCAGTTTCATGTTTGTGAATGAACTCACAACCTTCGTTCAGAAGTGCTGTGAAGCCGAAACAAACGAAAGTGACATCATCCCAGTACAGTAAAAGGACGAGATACATACATCCTAATTGTTTCTAATTAAATTTAAAAAGGTTTGTCTTCTCAGTCCCACCAGCATGTAAACTGGCATGTCTTGAAACAGCGCAGAATGGACCCAGAAGAATCTCCATTTATCAGATTGACACTTTTCCACTACTAATCTTCAGAAATAAGAAAAAACTTTTTAGCCCCCGAAGAAATACACCGTAACTGGGACATGAAGCTCGGCACTGCCCTTAGTTCCATAGATTCACAAGAACATTAGCATTTCCTCTGTGCCGGACAGAGGAAAATAAATGGAGTTGCTTAACTCCGCTTTGTCGGTGTTGCATGACTTGAGAACTCTTTTAGCAGGGAATGTTGGGACTTCCACAGCAAGGTCATCAGCTCGAATGAATCACCCCAGCTCGACTGGGGATGTGGCATTTCATCTGGAAGAGAAAAACGGATTCAAAGCCATGGAAGCAGCTTCCATTTTTACAGCAGATCAAGGGTGGTGACACTTCAATGGTATTTTGAATTACACAGTAGAGACACAGCACCTATTAGCTCTATCGATGTATTGCACTGCAAGTGTTAATTTGCATGGGTCTGAGTGTCCAGCATTTACAAAAAGTTTGTGATCAAGCTAAGCATGATAAAATGTGAATGAAGCTCAAACATATGAACTAATTCAAAATGGCAATGCGTTGTGGTTCTTTCATGAGAAAGGCGTTTCCCCGTGTAAAGAAAATCAAATAAAAATAGTACTCACAGCTATCCGTTGAGATATATAGTTTAAGGGTTTAGATCGCATGGCAAAGGATTAAAAAATATATTGAAATGCCTTATTCTCTGATTTCATTAAATGACAAATTTAAGACATCAAAAATGTAGAACTTAACATTGTATACTTGGTAACAGGTAAAAGAGCCTATGCTCTTTGACTTATTCATGTGCCTTCTTCAGGAAATAAGGCTCATGCAATTGTTTTGCCTACTCACCTTCTCCTTCTTCATCCCTTACATTATAACTTCTGAAGCCTTCCAGCAATTTCAATCAAAGGTGATGGTGAAGCAGGGGTGTCACAGATATGATGGCCCGAAAAGTTGCATGAAAATCAGTAGCTGAGAAAAGGTGAGAAAGCTGGTCTTCCGCTTGAGAGCCCAGCAGGTAGGGTTCAGCCTGAGCCATTTGGTCAGCCAGTAGCCCACTGGCCAGCCAGCACTTGAATTAAATCAGCTAACCCATACGTACAACCGCACAGAGGGTGTGGGACAGCCGAAGGTGTTGCTGTGGGCGGTGGAAGGAGTAGGAGGAGTTTGAGACATTGGAAAGACATGTTAAATATTTCATAAGCTGCAGAACTTTTCTAAAACACAACTGTGTTTCAGTTGGAAGATGGATATTTCATCAATAGGAACCCAAAAATAGTAAAATTTAGAGCATTTTAGAATAGAAGGATGAAGGATGTATCCACCTTTTTTTCAGAACTTGCTTAAGATATGGCTAAAGACAGTGCAATGTGTTCCTAAATTCTGTAGAAATAACATGTCTGTTGTCTATGTAATTAAACTTTTAGATTTTGTTTGCATGGCAGGAAAAAAAAGTTTGCTCTGAACTATCCGCAAATATTAAAAATCAGTGGTTTGAATTTGATCAGGACCAACCGCAGATGGTTGGTCAGGCTGGTAAAAAGACACCCACAAGAATTCTTATTACACTGCAGTCTGAGTGGGCTGGGCTTGGTGTTTTCTTCATCTGGTGTGGAGAAGGGGAAAAAATGGCAAACACTGCACTGAAACTGAGATGAGAAAATTGAAAGGGAATGTCCTAATGAAAGAATTGTAGCTGGTCAATATTTTATAGATGTACAGTTATTCTCTTCCTTTTTCACCTGCTTGCACAGTGAAGACTGCATTGCAAGAGAGACTCCAGGGCGGTTAGGAACTGCATGAGATGAAAATTTCTGATAAATAATGTATGAATAGAAGTTGGATTCTTAACTACCTCCACCCTAGGATGAACATACTCCCACAATACAGCTAATTTTTGCCGTCAGTGAGGAGACAATTTAAATAAAATGTACTTGTATTAAATAGACCTATAGAGCCGGACCAACAAGAGATGCCTCACAGGTTTCATGAAGAATGCTGAAAAAACCCCAATTGCTGTTAGTATGCAAACATCATTATTAGCTGGGTATCTCAGTGTAAAGTAAATCAGAATATGGAAAACTCAGAAAATGTGGTGTTTATGTGGGAAAGGGTTCTCTCAGATCTATCTAAACACGAAGAAAAGGTTCTTGCTGGCAACCAGAGTACCCAAATTCATGGCGAGATGTCCAGCTGCAAATGCAGAAACCGTTTTCATGAGCAGTCCGGCCGCATCTTTTGTTGACGTCTGTTGCCAGCAGTGGGAGTGTTGCTTGCTGCACGTGAAACTTCTCGAGAGGGGAAGTCCAAATGCAGAAGTATGTTGAATTCCTATATGCTAGTGCCAGTTAAATACTTCAGTTGGACAAACTTAGAACAGCGTATAGCCCTGTAGGTTTTACAAAAGCGAATGGCACTGGGTGCAGCTGTCAGGAGCAGCTGAGGCAGTGCGGTACATGGCTCAGCTGTGAGGATAAACAAGGGCACGCCACATTCAGCAGTGCTGCAGTGACGCCAGGAGAGCTACTGTAAAAATACTCAATTGTAGTCGCTCTGTTGAAATAAATATTTAAGAATTTGCTGAAAGGGTTAATAGCCACTAAATCTAGAGTTTATTTAATTGATGAAAACAATCAAGTGCTTTTCATCTTGGTGGCCCATTAACAATGGCCGTTTATTTAGCCTTTGTGCTTAAGAGTGTGGCCTACTGCGACCTGCATTGAAGAGTCTTTCATTTGTGTTGCAAAGCAGTCAAGGCCATATGATGGGGCGAAGGGTGGCATTACAAGGAGGTTTTGCAAGTAATTGGAACAGCGTGTGCTGGGGGTGAGGGGAAGGGCAAAGAAGTTAACTGGTTAAGAGCTTAAACCCAGTTGCACTTCTGTAGCCCTAACACACTGTTTGGGGGTATAAACCAGATCTTTGGTTGTTAACATTTGTATGTAAATTAGGATGCAGAACCTGGCTTCTGTGCATCCAAAAGTGATGCGCTGCCACTGCTTCTATTTATTTTAGTCCTTTTATGTGAGTCACACCAGGCAGATTCCTAGCAAATGATTGCGGTGCCTTGCATTGCCTGCAGACTGACCACACAAGGCAGACAAAGAACAGAAGCGGGTGAATGTTTGACACAGTTTGCAAACTGGGGAAGTAAGGCACAGGGTAATTCAACGACTTGCTCACCCTCTCGCCTGCATTCTGTGGTAGATCTGGTATTGGACAAAGATCTCCCAAGTCTCAAACTAGTATCTTAACCAGAAAAAAAAAAAAAAATCCTTGTTCAAATATTCCTGACTGTGTCAAAGTAATAACGATTTCAGCATAAACATGTCTGTCCCTTTCAGGTTAAACCAGTGCAAAGACCCCAAGAATTGCAAGAGTCCACTTGGTTCCTGAAGTGAGGTGCATTAAATATCTTTCCCTCCTATTCTGCATTGCGTTTGACTTTTTCTGCCTTAGGGTAGAACTCCTAATGTCTAAATTAATCTGTGAAGCTTAAATGGCATTTCTCTTCCAACACTCTCAAGAGTCGGTGGCTAACCACTGACTGAGTTTAACTGAGTTGCCCTAAAGCTCCTCTTACATATAATGCTTCTCAGGCTTTCGCAGCAACAGCCCAACTGTGTTTTCATCATATTTAAATCAGTTCTGACCAGTTTAGACTATAACTATGATAAGGAAATAATGTAAAAAAAAAAAAAAAAAAAGGCAGAATTTAATACTCTTCCATCAATTGTCAGTGATATCTGGCCATGGACAAAATTATGGATTACTGTTTGACTTAATATTCACAAAGTTGCAGTATCTACATTTTTCCTGGTACAGTGTGTAGGAAGTCAGCTTTTAAAGAAGAAAAAATCTTTTTGTTACTCGTGAGTATCTACTAGTCTTCAGAGCACAATTCAGTGCTTGTCTTCCTTCTTGATCCTATATGTAGTGCCTAAATGAAGGAAGCATTGTAAACCTCGTGAGTATTTAGTTATGATGGCAGGAGTTAATACCACCAGACAGCACAAGCAATTTCCATTTAAAAGTGTTTGGCTGCCCTTGCTATGTACATAGAATAAGCAATTAAAAACAAACATGTCCATCAGTATGAAAAGTTAAGAAATTAGTCATTTGGTTCTGCAATGCCATCCTGTCTGTATTGCACAACTTGCATTCACATTACTAAGTTGGCTGAATAACCAACATATTAAGAAGATCCAAGCAGAGACTGCCCTGAGTGATGCTAAATTAAGATTTTTTTTGCCTAAGAACTCTTCACTGATCCATTCTTAATACAGTAAACATCTTCAATAGCATTTTAAGAAATGAAAAAGATTACTGTAACTGAGGCTCATGAAAATGATTCAAATAAAATAATTCTATTTTCTAACCTTATTTTAATAAAAACTGAGCATCATTTGCAAATTCTCATTAATTGTCAGTGGGATCACTGCACTGTTGTATGAAGTTGCAGCTTACCTTTTAAATTCAATGATAAACATTAAACTATCGATTTTGAACTTCTGCAATGTCAGCTTTGCTAAAAAAATTGGAGCAGATATTCCAATGGAAGTAGATCTTTAAACAGAAAATATTCTGGTTGAAAATGGAACCCATTTGGTTTCAACCTTACATGAACAGTGACACATATTTGGGGATGAGATTAAGCTTTAGAGCAAAAGACCTTGTTTGGGAAAGTTCTAAGTCTCTGAAAGGAGAGACTGGGAAGGAACTTGGAGATCAACTTTAACTGTTGCAGTTGTAATCAAATACTCTCTTAGCCAGATTTCTTCTTTCATCACTTTTAGGAGCCGTTGTGGCAGAGTGCATTGCTGCTCCTCTCGCTGGCAGCCATCAGCCATTCTCAGTAACTTGACACAACTAAGCTGGAGACTGTTGCAGTTGTAAATGCTGGAATGATACAGGCTGTATTTCCCCTCTCCTTGTTTCCTAGAGGATTTTTTTTTTTTCTGGATGCTTCTCTCCCCATTCATGACTGCACAATATACTTGTGACAACCACAGCAGCTGTTTACATAAAGATGGATTCTAGGAAAACACTCGTCTATTTCTAGATGTCTTCAGTACAATATGTGTTTTCTTTCAGATCTCATTCTTTCCTTCTCCTCAGGAAAATCTCCACAAAATCCATCCATCAGCTCCCAGCCTTTATTTCTTCTTCTGGCTTGTTCTGCTTTTCTCAGAAGGAAACTAAGTGTACTAGCACCCGTAACCTGACAGTTTAAGAAAGGCCAGTGCCACATTCTTTGTAGTTCAACCCAGAACTTCAGACCACAATTTGGCAGTTCTTAAACTAATCTATAGCAGTATCTCCACGTATCTGGGCTGTAGCAACACATTTCCCCATGAAGCTCTGAAACTTCATTTCTACTATCCTCTGACCATGCGCTACCCTGGAGCCATATTCCCTTGCATTCTTCACATGTAACTCCAGCCTGTATGCTTTTTCCACTGCGTAAATGCCAGTACCATCAACAGAAGGCAGCTGATTTTGGCCATGGCCATTTCAGCTTTTCCAGATGCACATTCTTAACCCCCTCAAATACCTGATATTTCTGTTCTGCTCAACTTTTCTCTAACTTTAATCTTAGTCCCTCCCACAGAAAGTTGCAATCGTGGACACAAAAGTATTACCGTCATATGCTTTCTGTATCGTCCTTCTTTTCACAGTCATTCTAGCCACATGTTAACCAAAAAAACCCACCCCAAATCACTCTAAACAAAACCCCACAAACCTAACCAAAACTCAAAAGCTCCCATGCCTCTTTCCTGGAGAAAAAGCAGTCTCCTGAAGATGGCAACTAATCTGTGAGGACCTAAAGCATGTACAAATTTCTTCCCTGGAAAAAATTTGTAAAGCGATCTTAATGGCTAGCCAGAAGAGCTGCAATGTCATCTGCGTAATTGTCCCCTGCCCAGCTGGAATTTGGAAGCATATTTGCAGTTACCTGTCATTGCTCAGCCTGCACCAGGGATTCATGGCTGCACAAAGGCTGCCTTGGCACCGGGATGCTTGCGAATCTGCAAGTTTTTTAATCTTTCTTTCCGCTAGTATCACATTTAGCTTGGCTGATGCTAACACATTCAGGGGTTTTGGTGGACCATACACATACGTTTTATTAATGAAACAGTCCTGCGAGACAAAAATTATTGTGATTGGTGTGAGAAAGAAATGGCATCTGCTTAATACTCCGAGAATCAGGTTATCTTTGGGCAGAAAAGACACATCTGTCAGAAGTGAACCCACTGGGCTAAGTGGGATATTTTACAAATAACAGTGGATTATAGTGTGCTGCTGGCCCCTACTTCTAATGTTTGGGAAATTATCTGTCAGAGAGAAAATATTATTCAAGTGAAAAAATTTGTAACTAGTATCGACGAGAAGAGGAAGGTTTCCCGTTTGAGAATGAAGTGTACTCGCACCGCTGGCCAAAGTACAAGCTGAAGGATGTACGATGGGCCAGACAGAGAATCTGGTCTGTTCTGTGAACTGATCCTAGCACTGCAGTCCCTTCTGCTCCCAGCAGACAAATGGACCCTCCACCGCCAGGCAGAACCGAAGCCAGGCGCAGTTTTCCAGAATTGTTTCCAATTCCCCCCTGAAGCCCGCGCCCGGCGGCACTGCTCGGCAACGAGATGCACAAAGAGCGAAGGCGGTAACAAAGCACAACCCGGCTAATTAGGTCAGAGCCGAGCCGCGTGCGGATGCGACCACTGCAGCCCTCCTCCCCCTCCTCCGGAGCGTGGAAATCCCCGCTCCGCTCCCCGCCGGGCACCGCGGCTCTTCCCGGCGCT
>NW_010231308.1:10406-11086 GCF_000690775.1 Eurypyga helias | reverse complement strand
ATTGTGCTATGGAATGAAATACCCCTTTGGTCGGTTTGGGTCAGGTGTCTGAACTGCGTCCCCCCATACTGCTTGTAATGAGAAAGTTGGGAATGCAGCCGCAGTATCAGAAGCTGGAAAAGTCCTTGAATTTGGTACCAACACTCCCCAGCACCAACAAAAAATCCACCTTATCACCACTCAGGGTAAACCCAAACCACAGCCTCATACCAGCTACTGTGAAGAAAATTAACTCTGTCCTGACTAAAACCAGCACATCCCCTCTGCTTGGAGCACATCCAGTTTGGCCAGCCCCACCCCGGCACAGAGCCTGGTGCCTGTTGGGCTGTGGGGCTGGGCCGTCCCTCGTGTTCACCTTTGCCACCAGCCTGTGCGCACAGCAGTCACATGCTGCACTGCAGCGCGACAGATCTGGCCGGAGGGCACTGGATCACATCCCGTATCACTCAGGGCTCTCATGGTCTAGGGGCAGGGCGTGGGGAGGCCATCAGGATGGGAGAAAGAAAATGTTGAGGTTTGAGCTGTAATAGCACCAAGGATACTTTTTTTTTAGAGCTGTACTGGGCTAGTCTGCAAATACCCTCAAGCGACAGAGATCAGCACAGTGCTTGCTGGACTCCAGTACTTTCTCTCTACTCATACATGGGATGTTTTCGACAAAAATGCAGGTGCTGCCTCTG
>NW_010231308.1:7540-10382 GCF_000690775.1 Eurypyga helias | reverse complement strand
GAATCCCATTTTTGACCAATTCAGTTATACACTGCAGTTTACCCAGCTTTTACGAGGCTGGGCCTGGCTGGAGGATAAGGTGGAAGGCCTCAGGAGCCCTTTTGCTTTATGATAGACAAAGTGTAGGACCTTACTTTCACAGCTTAACATGGATTCCCACGGCAACACTTTCGACAACACTTGCAAATCCCTGCATCCTCCTGCAGTCGAGCTAAATTTATATTACAATATTACACCATGGAAGTATATTAGCGGTAATTGCTGCTAAATGAGGCAGGAACATTTTAAGATAATGATTTTTTGTGGGGAAAAAAAAAACCAAGCAAAAAAAGCTTTAAGTGGCTTAAGAACTTGCACAGCATGGAGGAGAAATGCTCTCAAAAATAAGGCGACAGACAGGTTCATCTGACACAGAGCTGTCTTCAGTTTCCCACCTGTAAATCCCCACGTATTTAGGACTCTAAGGAGCAGCATGAGTTACCAATGACTGGCTGATGCTCCCTGTGCAAGGATACACCATTGACAGACTTATGTGAAGTATTGTGATAAAAAATATGGTAGACCAAAAAAGTTATTGAACACTTCCTATCCTCCTACCTCCTCCACTGGATATTTTTGAGAATTGTTGCTGACAGGAAAACTCCAAATACAGTCATTTTCATTTTGCACTGATTTTTTCCCCCCCCTCTGCTTATTTGGAAAAAGGCAACAAGTTATTCTTCTTTCAAGATCATTACCAGTTGTTTTTAGCACCACCCAGTTACACATTGGGACCACAGCACATTAGGTCTCACTCCAACAGTGTGGTCCAAGCTACAAAGAGCAACAGACCATGCTAGGAGGCCACATGTGGTAAGAGTTTTTTTAGAAACTAAGTTGCCTCATCCACACCAGCTTGGGGGAGAAATCCAGAATATTCTGGCTGGCCAACAAGGGAAGAACAACAGCTAATAATTTTCCTCTCTTGGATGGCCAATTTACCACCTTTAAGAATGACCAAAACAAGCAAACAAACAAATCAACCAACCGACCAAAAAGCCTCAATTAAGTTACAGTTTTCCTTTCCTCAGTATCACCCTTGGACTTCTGCCTGAATCCTCTTAATCTGGTTAGCTCCTGCTGGCATTCCAGGAAGCACTCACCCACGTGCTGTCTGCATTGCTGCTGATGGAGCAGTGAGATAAGATATGCACCAATATTCCTGGGAGATTTCTTTGTTCCACTGCTATTTAATACTGTGGAAAAGCACCCCTGAATTATTCTTATATGAGGCATAACGAAATAAACGTGGCATTATTTGAAAACCAATTTTTGAAGGAGTTTCTTCATGAAAAAACGATCCATTTGTGGGTGTTCATAAGCATAGACCACTTTCATTTGCCATTTTTGAGTGTCAGATCTGTGGTAGCTGGAGCGCTAGAAACACAGGAGTCTAAGCCATATGGTCATAGGAAATAGGATCACCTCATCTATTCCCCTCCCTCACCCAGGTTACATTGCCATTCCTAGCAGATAGTTCACTCACGGATCCTTAAAGACAGGATGGTGAGACTTCACGACTGTTTCAGGCAGCCTCTTCAAATCCTTCACGAGCCCCACAGCTACTCCACCAGTTGAGAGGAGGGCAATAAATGGTCTTCTCACGCCAGGAATGTTTTGGTGATGCGGTGGGTTGACCCTAGCCAAACATAGCCAGCCGCTCGCTCACCCTCTCAGGGGAAGGGGAGAGAATAGGCAGAACGAGAGGGAGAAAACGTGTGGGCTGAGGTGAAGTCAGGTACATCACTTACTGCGGCCTGCAATTACTGTTATGGGCAAAACAGGCAGGGTGTGGGGAATTATTTTAGTTTAGTGCCAATTAACATAAACATTTAATTGCTGATTCAGATATTGGAAAACAAAGACGACAGACATTTCAACAGTTAAAGACTTTTCCTCTGCCTTTCCCAGGCTCAGTGTCACTCCAGACACCTCTCCACTCCCCTTGTTATGGCAGCAGGTTGCACTCACTCCCTTCGGTGAGGCGATGGGCAGTACAGGGGCTTGGGATCAGGACAACACAGTTTCTTTCTGCCACTCACTGTTTCCCACTCTTTTCTCCTGCTGCTCCTTCCTTCTCGCTCTTTTTCTATCCTCTGACAAGGGCCCTCCATGGGCTGCAGTCCCTCAGGGGGAGTAACTGCTCCAGTACGGGTTTTCCATGTGCCACAGTCCCTTTGGGGGGTGTTGCCAGCTCTGCCATGCAGTGCTTCCTACTCCTCTTGCCTTGTTATTCGCTCTTTCTCAGCTTTTACTGCCCTTTATTAAACATGGTTTCACAGAAGCGCCGCCATCTTGGCTGCAGGGCTCAGCTGTGCCCTGTGGTGGGCCCACTGGAGCCGGCTGGTACCGGGGGCAGCCCCTGGCCTCTCCTCACCGAGGCTGCCCCCACAGCCCCCCGCTGCCAACAGCTTGCCAGGCAAAACCGGGACAGGAGATTCCAACATTTTCTGCTCCCTGTCTGCATGAAAAAGCTGGTGGAGACAGGAGTGGCGCTTCTTGTGACTGTAGGTCACCAATGCTAAAATATCAACATTTTCCAAAGAAAAACTGCTCTGTAGAAAAATCCCGATCCATTTTCCAACCAATTACATTTTTGGAAGAATCCCCATAGCAATTTCCACAGGGGAAGGTTGATCTACCTCCACCGCTGAAGGACAGGGCGAGTGAGTGCCTCTATGGTCTCTGCCCACCAGCAACAGGGCTGATGGCAGCCATGTTTTTATGGCTTTTCAGGTGAATGAATTATTTTGATTTGGATTTCTTTGCTGGTGGGGGGAGGACAGTTTTTACCCCCCGAAAA
>NW_010231308.1:0-7530 GCF_000690775.1 Eurypyga helias | reverse complement strand
TGACACATTCCACTCAAGGACTTTTTGGTAGTTTTAAACACACATGTCCTGGACCTTAGCTAGTCTAAATTGGTGTAGGCCCACTGCAGCCAGCACTTCTCTATGAAAAGATGAAGTGTGGACCTATGTGTGAGGTAAAGAGCAGGAATAACACTAACATAAAATTGTTTTAATGTTTCTGATTCTCATCTAAACCCATGTGGATTTTGACATAAGTACTCTGATTTCACTGGAGTTGCTACCGTAAAGGGACATCAGAGTCAGCATCTTGTAAGTAGAAGTGGCAGTAGATTCCATGTGTTGTAACGATGCGTGTAGCAAACACACACCCATTTCAGTCCCCACGGCAATATATTTCTCTTGGGGAAGCAATGCAATATTAGGAAAGAACGGCTTTTATAAGCCTATAATTGCATTTTTGCACAGTTCTATTTCCCCAGGGTTGAATGCACATTTATTGGATTACCAAAGTAATCTGGAGCAATGTCACCCTCTTACAGAATATATTCCAGGTGGCCACGGCTACTCCAGCAGAGGGAACTGCTTGATCGCCTGCTTTCTTTGAATCCCTGGGAACTTTAGAAAGACTCCAAAATCAAAGTACCAACTTTTCCTAATTGAATGTGTCTTCACTGCGATACTATAAACAGACTGTATAAAAAGTTTGCTGTTACATGAAAAGAAATCTCCAAAGTGTCAGAAATTTAACAGCGAGTCTTTTAAGGCTTAAAACCTTCACAGATTCATCACAAAATTCTAGGAAATATCGGACTGGTATTTTTACCTTCTTCCTCCAAGTCTTACACGGCCTGTGTGAATTGCTCTCAACTTCTGATACACTCTACCTTGGTTTTTGGTTTGACAGCAATATAGAGAATTAAATCCAAGGGACACATTTTGAAAACTCACAGAATGTTAAATCACTGCAATGTTCCAACATCTTATCTGTGAAAGAGCATCTTTGTCTTGGGAGCTGGAAAGCTGCATCACCCGGCAGTGTGCCGTGTGATACTCGGGATGCTGTAAAGAAATAAACCTGCATCTCTAGGGTGCTTAAACTGTGACTCTGTCCTCAGTCATACATTTACTTGAAATTTAAGCTGTAGTCATCCACAAAATACCACACTGATTTGAATTAATTTCTGTGTGGATTGGTGGTAGGACTGCAGCAGGGATGGTCTAAAATTGTAAGCAAGAGCAAGTTTGCAGGTTTATGGAGAAGGAAGGTGTGCTCTCATGTCTGAGTGCTTGCCAATTTTTACCTCATTTGCATTAACTAATTGTTAATTATTTTGTCTAAAAAGAGACAGATTTACATACAATGTACATCATAGAATCATAGAATGGTTAGGGTTGGAAGGGACCTTAAAGATCATCTAGTTCCAACCCCCAATCAGTTCCAATCAGTCCGTATCTTGTTGCATGCATCAAGTGTATTTTTTACCAGCATCTGGAAGCCTCGTATTTCTTCATAACACCAATTCTTCCCTCACCTCCCTGAGGACAGAGACGATTGCGAGTGTATTTATGTCGGTATCTTGCGGCCGTAGGAATCAACGGGAATCATGCCCTCCCATCACAGTGGTGGGGCCCACCCTGGCCAGGTCCCCAAGCAGGACCAGGTGTTCTTCAGATGTTCTTCCTTCCTCCCTTTGCCACTGTCTCTGAAACCTAAAAAGAAATTGAATAGCGTATCGCAGAAGTTTACACAAATCTAGTAAAAATGAAATTAATGTGATAACAGGATGATCTATTTCTCTGTAGTCAAAAGGATATGGAATAAACAGGCATGGTAGCCTAAAGATGTTTCCTACTGTTTCCTGTGTTTTACAAACCGCATGTGGCCAAAAAATATCAACATGAACCTGATTTATTTCCAGGAAGAAAAGCATTGGATTAGATCATTGGGCTGAAGATGAAAACCGCCTTTCTTAGACATTTGCTAGGCCACTACTTGAGAACACACAAAAAGCATAGCTGAGGCACCTTGGGTGGATCATGACCGCATGGAGCAAGGCCTCCAGCCACGGGCTACGTCCCTGCCCCGCCATCACCTTGGCGAGTGCTGATTTGGGAGGATCTCTGCCAGCTTGTACCCCTGAGGTCCAAGTGTCCACTGAACTGGGAAGGGGGCACTTCTGAGTTGCAAACTGTCCTCTCTAGTGGTATTTTTGGGAAGGGTACAACACATGAGCCATTAACATTCTTCTGGAAAAGCAAGAGCATTTCTGTTTTAGGCTCCCTCCCCTTTTTTGCCTTTTCATTTTTTTCCCAGTGAAGAGGGGAAGACACATAAACCGTGAAACAGCTCAAACCAGCTGAAATCCACCCTATTAAAACCACCGATGGGCTGCACTGCTCCCCCGAGGTGGGCAGCTCCTCTGCCCTCTGTGCCATTAAGTCAGGAAGCACCGAGGAGCAGAGGTGAACTTTTGCCTGGACTGTGGCACAGGGATAACTGACAACATCTTGGCTCTGCCACCCTACTGTTACCTGACCAAGTCTTCTTCCCCGGAGCCTCTAGGGACATGGATAATGTGTTCTGCAGAGTATTTCATGTCCCCATGGACACAGGCAGCGCTGGTCGGTAGAACAGAGCATTTCTGCCACTGGGAAAGCGGCACCAGCGCTTGACGTGGTTCAGCACACACCGTGAGATTCCTCGGAGAGCCTGCAGATCGAAGTAAGAAGGAAGCAGCTGAGAAGCTGGAAGGACTGAATGGTTTGTTTTCTTCTTTTCTAACTGATGACATTAAGTTGCTTCCTGAAGGACTCACAGCAAGGCTGAGTCATTGGCAAAGGGAGGGAACAGCCCAGTGGAGCAACAGGTCTCCCCACTGCCTGTGACAGCTCGGGGCGAGCGAGGCTGGTGGAGCAAAGGATGAGCGCTGCCAATGGAGGCATTTCGAGGACTCTGCCTTTCTAGCAGAGTATTGCAGGAGAGGCTAAATGATGGGGATTATTCATCGGTTAGGGGACTTTTTTCTTCGTTGGGAAGAATACTGTCTGTGCTACAGCTCCCTGAGGCACAGGGTCCTGTGAGCTGGGCACGCTCACAGGCGGAGAGCAGGGTGTGCAGCCTGCAGGCAGGATGCTCCCTGGTGCCGGAAGGGACACACCACGCTGGGCCCACTAATGACGACATCCCCTTGCCCCAGCAGCCCGGAGGTGAAAGCAGAGCGTGCCCTGAGGGGCAAAAGCTTGTGGGGTTTTAAAACAGGCATCAGCCCACAGTGAAGGGCAGGGAGTATGAGGGTGGGGATGGCAGCAACAGAAGGCCTAGGGAGGTACCAGCCTGCAGTAACTACGCCTGGCTGCTAGCAGTGCTGCAATGCTCACGTAGCTGAGCACCCTCACGGTTAGGTGACTTGTGAGTTTCTGCTCCATAATAAGAAGAAACCCCAACCTATTACATCAAAAATTCTCCAGAATCTATCAAGCACTATGATTATGAGCAGAAAGCATGATTCGACCTTGAAACTGCCACCACATCCTCCGACTACAGCATACTCCTGGCAGTTAGCTGAAGTGGGACCCGAAGGTTAGCTGAAGTGGGACCCACGTCTTAAGGATGTTGCAGATGCTCACGTAACACACTGATAAGGTGCATCTCATTGTTGAAGCACCAACAGTAAATGCGTATGTTCCTGCTGCCAAAAGGATGCTCCGCTGCATTCCTTATCACTCATTTGAATGACTGCAGTTGTATTCTAAGATGCAAACCTGGCATCAGGTTGTAAAAAGTCATCTGCCTTTGGAATAAAAGGAGAGCGACAGTTTGCATTACTGTCATTATCAAAGCAGGGATACAAGCAGAACAGCAGACCAGAAGGGAAGCTAAGCCCTCTCCCACTGCACCAGTAAATGTCCTTGGAGACAGATAAACCAAATCTTACAAAAGGTTCCTGTGAGTGTGTGCTTATACACAGCAGAAGAGGAAAACCCATACAGCTCCCACCTCACGATGGAACACCACAACACACCTCCCCATGAAGGAGCCACATCAAAATCTCCAGTTCAAAGGGTGCAAAGCTGTGTGTGAAGTGCTCTATAAAGCAAACTGTTACTATGTTTTGTGAGATCTTCCCTTTTCAGCTGGGGAAGTCAAAGCTGAATGAATCACGAACAAAACCTGGAAATTCCCCAAGTATATGCATCACCACCAGGCCCAGTCACAAACCATCTGGATACTCCTGAGGATTAACTGTCTGTGGTCAGGAAGCACTGTCCTTGAGTTACATGCAGGTGTACCTTTGCTAAGACCTTCTGGCTCTGAAACCCAGAATCTTAGAAAAGATGGATCCAAAAATATAATTTGCAGCCACTGTCTCAGAGAATAATAATATTTGTTTTACAGGCATTAAGGGGGATGGAAGGATTTGGCCACTTCTGCAAAGCAACGGTGGAGAGCACAATAGCTCCCTGGAACACACAGAGGAAGGAAAAAGGAAAAGAGCCATTTAAGCTGAAAGGTAATGCTGGCACGAGGACAAATAGGTATCTCCGATCCATCGCTATGCCTAGACCAGGAACTGGAAGATACCCAACTGTCTTTGCTCTCTGCTGCTAGCTGCTGTGAAGATACGATGCGATACCCTGGAAGGGCACTACAGGGTTTGTTGCCCATAACTGCAAGGTGCTGTGCTGCCCTTTGCTACTAATTCCCTGCCACGTGTCAAAATGTTACAGCCTCTACATTTGAAAAATCTGGTGACTGAAAGAGTGACACCAGCTTGTGAGCTCCTACAAGAAAACTAGGACTTTCGGAGGTATGGCCGGGACTTGTAACACAGAGAAGCAAGCTGGTAAGCCAAGAGAAGTGACAGTTTGCAGTGCTGCGTGTATTTGCCTTACGAGACCATTTTCATTGTGACCATGTGTCTTGCCAGGAGGTGCCAGGACAGAGGCAAAAGTATTGTCTTCAACACAGCAGTTCCTGGGAATCTACATTTAGAGGAAAGGGAAAGTGGTTAAAGGAAGTGAAAGAGGACATCAAGCAATGACACCCCAAAGCACGGGCAGCACATTGGTTTGCATAACCTCTCATGGGATTGATGGACAAATGTCCATCCCCTCAGTCAGACTGCAGAGGTCTTGCTCCTGTGTGTGTTTTGAGCCAGGACAATCAGTAGTTCAGAATCTCGTCTTGACAGGTAAAGGGCAGCCTGTGAATTTTAGCCTGGAAAACTTGGAATGAAATTGTTTCTGTTCTACAACTCCAACTGAAAAATGAGGGGTTGTTTCTTGGTCGGAAAGCATCTACATGTTGTGGTGGATTCCAGGGTTATAGTGAGGCCACAAAAACACGCTGGCAACAAACTGTGGCCATTTTAGGGGAAAGCATTTTAACGAGACAAGTCTGAACAGTTTTTCTCAGCAAACACTTGCTGACTGATGAGCAGCACGCACACAGCAACAGGCATCAGTGCCGTGACCACAATCCCGGCCCCCACTGCCTCCTGCTGACACGCCGAGCTATAAATGTCACCCCAGCGAGTTGTCTGTACCGGCCTGTGTGACAAACAGATCCCTGAGGAACAACTCGCTGTTCACCTGTGCAGAGCCCCGTGAGCCAAACGCTTGCCTGCAAATGCCACTGCCCACCCTCATTGTCCTTCCCTAAAAACCACGTGCATGCAGCTAGTGAGGGAGGCTGGCTGTGTGACACCACACTGTGGTCACCGGCAGGCTCTGGAAGCAGCATGTGTTCACAGGAAACTCTATTTCGCTTTCCATGGGCTGTTTGGACAAAAATAGCATCAACTTATGGCCTCCAGTTTTCTCCCACAGCTAGAAGAAGAAGCAGCAGCCGCCGGCTTCCTGGAGGAGTTAGTTGTTTGCATGTGCAGCCTCCAAGTGTCACAACTCCTGGCACGGAACAGGGAGATTGCTTTCCTCCCTTCCCACATGCCTTTGTCAATGTGAAAGGGAGACCTGTTCAGTATGTTGGCCTGGAAAAGAGGAATCCCTAACCTGGACTACACATTCGGTGTTTCTTTTTGAAAGCCTATACAGCCATACAGTTTGATTCAAAGAACACTCGACTTTGGAAACCACTGAACAGGGATCATAGAAGAAGAATTATACAAACTCTTCAAATAAAAATATCCAGTTGTCCTCTTTGAGTATTGGTTGATGTTTAAGTGCTTTCCCTCCTTGTTCTCTCCTCAGTTTAATGAATCTGCCAAAAATAGGTTTGTGCATTGGGAGCGCAAAAAGCAAAAGCACTTCCCAGTAACACAAACCCAAATGGATAGCAAAGTTGTAGCTGTAAAAATTTATCAGAGAATATTTATAAAAGCCCAAAAATGGGAAGGCCTAACTGCAGCTCTCAATCCTTCAGCAGAGGATCCCAAGCTGGATGCAGGCATTGGAGCGTGAATTGTCTTCGGGCCTTGCTATGAGCAATACTGGTTGAAGGGGAAAAGCCTGGAGTCTGGTTGACGGTGTTGGAAGATGCATGTGTCCAGGCTGAGGTGGGAAAGTGTGCAGCTGGCTAAATTCAGCTGCAGAAACACCCCCAGTAAGCTGCACTAACCAAGGAGCTCCTGCTTTCCACTGCACTGGGACTCCAGGCAAGTTAACAGCACCAGCAGTTGTGATGCTGCAGCATTCATGGCACGGAAAGCAAACTCCTTTCCATAGGATGTAGTCCACACATGACACCTCCCATCATAAAAGTAAAGGGAATGCATGCTTATAGACTCTGTGTTGAGTCAAAGGACCTGTGAGCCCAAAAAGCTGTCCAGTTGTAAGAGTTCATCTAATAAAGCCTAACACCACTCCCAATCTTGCTTTTTCTGTAGCCTCAGACTATTATCACAGCCAAAGCGACACCTCTACCAGCAATAATTGGTTACCTTCATGCAACACAGGCCTGTAAGGGTTTAGGCTCCTTCTGTGAAGTTGGTGCTTCTTCTCCTGTGCTATCAGTAACACACATCATTCAGCACAGCTTCATTTCCTTTGTCAAGTCACCAGCCTGGAAGTAAGAACAGTAACAAGTGATGTACATGATAAATATGAATTTCCATGCCCTTAAAGTAAACAACATGTAAACATCTAATAAAAGGGGAATTATTCTCTCTCCATCAACACTGAAGTTTGTAAAGGGTCAGAATAGTGCCTTCCCCTCTTACCCTTATTTCCCTAAAGTTTTCCCCAAATTCCCTGGTTACTTATTTCCTAAATGAAGATGCATAAGAAGATGAGACATACCTGTGAAAATTCCAGTTTACAAACCAAACAAAGCAAGATTCTGCCTTGCTTCGAGGAAAAGAAAAATGACTGCTTTGTTTCCCTTCCCAAATTTCCTCCACTCGAGAGACAGTCCCAAGGTAAAAAAAATACTGAAGGAGAATTTGTTGCTGAAAAGTCCCGCTAGAAAAAAAAATGCGGGAGGCTTTTCAAACTAAACCTCAAAGGGGTAAGTAACAAACAAGAGAAGGCAAGGTTGCAGCGGGTTACCGAGCTAAGGTCTCAGGGAGGGGTGGGCTGTGCCCTGGCGGGAGGAGAGCTGCAGACTTCCAC
>NW_010231307.1:58598-118598 GCF_000690775.1 Eurypyga helias | reverse complement strand
TTCTCCACCCAGCCTGTACTTTTGCCTGTAGCTTTTGCTTGCTAAAGATTTATTGGTTGCCTAAGGTTAAGTTCCAGGTGGTAGGAAAAAAAAGCACTAGCAGTAGGAAAAATACCCTGAGCATTTATCACTTGCCAGCCAGAATTCAACATTGACTGCCATTTCAGAAAACACTTTGCATTTATGAGAACATGCACACCACAGAAATTATAGCCCTCCCTGCTCTCTTTAATCCTTCATCACCAGATACACACACAATCTGAGTTATAATAGCCATTTTCTAATTATTCTCTAACTCAGTTTCTATTTAGAGCACTCTGAGATTCTTTGCACTTCCTATGACAAACATACCCAAGCCATCTCATCACATTTACTGCGAACTACTGTTGCCAAGAACTAGGCACATCAAGCTCTTTCCTATAATGTTAAGAAGAGGGATGCACAATTTTAGGACTTGTATATCCCAGTCTGTCTGAGGCTATAGAAAAAAGGAAATGAGGAAACACAACAGTAGCCAAAGACAAGAAATTAATTGAGTCAAGATGATGATGGCTAAAATAGTAATTACTGATCAGAAAGTCTGTGGATTATTTCCTAAATCTTAGAGCTTTCGACTGAAAAGATTCTAAACATTTTCTGAGAAGATGGTGATTCAGCCCTCAAAGGACTTCTCACAAAGAACTGTCCAAGGCTGTGAGGGATACATCTGGGTGAGTAAAACACATTCAATATTTGAGAGAATGAAAGAGACTCAGGTGAAGAGACTGACCATTGTTTCCCCAGGAGGGAACACCTTTGAGTGAATAAACAGTGTTTTTCAACATCCTATTTTGAATCCCACCACTGGTCCCACCAGAGCCCTAGGGAGAATTTTCCATCAGTTATCTAATTATTTTTCCAGGCTTCAGCACAGAAGCAAGTCATTCCCGTGAAGTTCAGGTGCAAGATGGTACATGGTTTAAGCATAACACGTCAGTTTGCAGATGTGGTGAATATCTGCTTAGCTACATAGAATGTTTGCAACCAAAGATAAAGGTCATCATGCTGTGTTATACAATTAGGAGTCCTAAAGATACAGCACAGACAGAAGGAACAGGCTGAGGTAGCTAATGTCATGGTTTGTCATTAGCAGAACAAGTAGTAGAAACAGAAAAACCATCAAGGGAAATTGCAACAGATATGTTTTCCAGGAACAGAAGATATGCACACATATATATAAGAATGAGGAAAAAGCTCAAAGGGAAAAATTACAGATATAAGCTAACAATGGGTGAGACAAAGACAGTGATGGAGTGGAAAAATGAAATAAGCATGAAGTCAGAAAGCCTAAGCAATTGAGAAGTGGACTAAAATAATATATATATATATATATACACACACATACAGTGTATACAAAGTTATCAGCAAAACCACTACTGAACATGTAAGGAATTTTGCACATAACTAAATGCCACTCATGAAAGATTTGCAAGTAGATGTCAAAGATGGAGTCAGCACGGCAAATCCCTGGAGGGTTAGTAAGGTGACATAAGAGGCCAGAGCTGACTTTCTTCCCCATGTTAATATTTATCAGTGTAGGAAAAATGAAAAAGAAATCCAGAGCTGAGAATGAAGTAAGAAAAACAGGAACAAATGAGAAGAAATCCATAACAAAATTCTGGTGTAAAAATAGAAATAGACTAAAATAGAAAAAGAAATATGAACCCAAATATAGCAATGTGCTAATCTAATATGCTAGTAATAATATCGAAAATGAATAAGAAATATTCTGAAATGCAAGTATATACATATATATACACATTACCCTAAAATAAGAACATTGTTTAATTGAAATATTAAACTATAGAAGTAGAAAAATTTGTAAGTATGATTTCATGTTTACTATTAGGTATTACTTAGGATACTTGAGCATGACTTCAGAATGACTTAATTTTACTACTTACTTTAGAAAAACCACAGTAGCCCAAGCAGTGTGATCAAAACTCATTTCCTTAATAGAAAACAAAGTAAAAAATACTTTGAGATTCCTAGTGCTTTCTGCAACAAGTTTTACTTGCATGAACATATTTAACAAACCTGCAATAATTTACAAGCATGGTCCTAGATTCAGTAGTTCACAATCATCATCTAAGAAGCAAATAATAATACTGCCAGTGCCACTCTTAGTAGTGATTTTAGGAGCTTTCATACTGGCCTCCATGAGATAAAGGTCTTAGTCATTCTGATGAGAAAAACCTTAAGAGGTTAGAGAACGCATCAAAAAATACAGAGTGCTCAAGTCAGCCTGACAAAACACCTGAGATCAAACATCGTTTTAAACCCTTGCCTGCGAAGTTGCATCCCAGCCTCACAAAAATCTGACATATTGATCACCACAGGGAAATTTCTGTTTGTTTTAAGGTGCTAAACGATTTTAAAAAATGTGGAAGAGTGAGGACAACTGCCCCTGGGGATTTTTCTCTTCACTGGTATGATGAGAAAGAATATTTCCAGTAATAAGTGGAATTTTTCTGGCTAGAAGTAGATATACATCTCTGACACAATCAACTTACAGTTCTATAGTCAACAGGGAAAAAGGGTAATTATATTACCATACCAGCCTCTTCCTAAATTCAACAATGAAACAGATTAAAACAATCATGCTCTAAAAGTAAAAATGCCTCTAAAAGGATGACACAGATACAGAGGCCTGTATTGCAAACATCCCCATTCAAACACAAGTGAAGATGTGCATTGCTGTTTCCTTAGATCTGCAGAAAGTCCCACAGACTAATCACTTACATTAAGTAATTATTTTTCTAGAATTCATATCACACGAAATATGGCTAACTCCTATCTTTTTTCATCTAGACCCAACCTTTCCTCTAAGCAAAAAAAAGAAGTCCTATCTTTTCTCACTGGGTTCTTTTTATGTGAATGTTTTTTCATGTCTCCTATTATTTTCCCTATCCAATCCAGATTTGCATTGCAAACCATTTGACTTTATATTTCATCTACATGATTAATTCCCTACAGTAGGGCTAAAAGTCTAGGCAGAGATAAATAGGTGAATATAATGCACCTCTTGGTTTGACAGGAAAAAATCTATTTTGCAGACATAAATACGTGTGAGTGGATTAAAATACATTGGTTTAGTAAGATTATTGATTTCACAGTTTCCAACAACCTGCGCTTTAAAATGCAACTAGTAGTTTCAGGGCCTAATTTCAGACTTCAGAAATGGCCAAAATTTCAGCCTATATGTCCCCACCCTAATAAAACAATCAAGCTGGCTTGGGTTTTCTTAGACAAAGTATTCAGAATGCACATTTAAATTACAACTTAAACTGCGGAAACCAATGTAGCACTGAATTTGATAACTCAGTATAGGATAAGGTTTATAAATGATCATCAAGCATTAGTAGTACAAACTGTATTATTAAGTGGAGATATTGAGTCAGTCAAGGAACTGGGGCCAGAGAGCTGTCACCATCTGCCATTATCCCTGTCCATCACAGCTTATGCTTTCTTTTGCCACAATACCAGGTGACATCAGTGCCCCTACCCAACCTCTCAATGGAACAGGGCTCCATCCACCCTTGCAAGACGATGAAAATCACAATAACTGCAGCTGGCTTTTGAAAATCTACAATTCACTTTTCTTTGTTTCATTTTTTAATTGTGCTTTCTTCTCTCTCAGCAACTTCCCTGTTCTCAAGTCAGATGCTTTTACATACAGTTTTAGAAAAGACACACAAAATCTATATTCACAAGAATTTTCCCATTCAAGTAAAACAGCACAGAAATGAAAACAAACAAAAATAATATTGCCCTACAAATAAATGAGAAGTGTTTGTCTTCAGAAAAGGCAAGGGATGTATGCCATGGAACATTTTTCTATCAAGCAAAATATAGGTAAAAATGTGCAGGGGGCATGGAGGAAGAATCAATGACAAATGTTTGCAGGGAACAAAAATTCTCCAAAACAGTTTGCTATAAAGTAAAATACCACAAATGAAAACAAACAAAAATAATATTGCCCTACAAATAAATGAGAAGTGTTTGTCTTCAGAAAAGGCAAGGGATGTATGCCATGGAACATTTTTCTATCAAGCAAAATATAGGTAAAAATGTGCAGGGGGCATGGAGGAAGAATCAATGACAGAAATGTTTGCAGGGAACAAAAATCCTCCAAAACAGTTTGCTATAAATACCACTTTAAAATCTTATGTTTCCAAATACTATAATTTCCCCAGATATTCTATCAAGCTTAGTTTATCTTTCCTATTATATAAAATCTGGCATCACCATCTTTCTCTCATATTTTAAGTTGTAATACAGAAAGACACATTGAATTCTCTCCATGACTCAATAGAGCCCTTCAACTCCCTCCATTATCACTTTTTCATCTCATGAAGCACACAGAAAAGGCAACATTCAGGCTGCAGAAATATTTTACTTCTGCATTTAAGCCTATTAAGATTCATATTTTTTCAGGGCTATATGTATTTTTTGCAGGGTCACCATTTAATTACTCTTTCTTAAGAATGTCCAACTGAAGATAACTTTACCCTTTTAACTTCGAAGGCTACTTCCTTTTATTTTATTTACCTCATTTTCAGCACTTTCCAATGGTCAAAATCAAGTTTGGCTGAGCAAGTTTCCTGCAGTCGTCTTCTGGCTGTGGAGACTGTTTTCTGACAGATGTGAGAATCCTTTGACCCTTTAGCTTCAGAATGCTTCATGATGATGATTCAAACATTCTTTTCTAACCTTCCTTATACAAATACATCAAAGTTACTACTTGATGGTGAGAGCTTTATCTACAGTGAAAATAAAACTTTTATTCTACTTATTCTTATTTCAAGTTTGCTCTAGTATTCTTTATGGGAAAAAAGAAAATATCAGCTATGAACCCGTTGCTAGTAGCTACCTATCCACAATAGACCTGTACAAAAGCACTAGCTGTTCATGACAAGCAGGGTTACTGAAAGTTTCAGTAAAAAGGAACATTAAAAAAAAAAAAAAAAATGAGAGCACTTTAGGAAACTGATTCTGCTCTGATTTATACCAGATGCAGAGCTACCATACTGTATAATGCTGGAATATGAGGGCATATAGGTCCCTCAGACCCATGACCCAAGGTGAACCAAGTCTCTTTCAGCAATTCGTAGGCACAGTTAAAAGGCTTCATCGAGGGCAAACAGCAACTTTTTGATGAGGCAGCAAGTCTATTGCAATGATTATCCTGTGGTGTTCTCTGTAGGGTCATACTCTGCCTTGGCCCCTGGCCTTGTTGGAGTATATTTAGAACTTTCTTTTGCATTAGACTTTGCACAGTTTTCATTAAAGAAGAAAGAGATTCAAGGCAACACAAACAGACAAGCTGAAGACAGGAAGACTGAATTTACTTTCTTTATTTTTCCAAACTGTCTCAAAGGAAATCATACATTAGCCAAATTCATCTTTTACCCCCAAATCCTTAGCAGTGTTCCTTTTAACTAGTCCAGAAGAAGGTAACTTTTTCATCAACAGGCAGTCTTCTCACACCATGCTTCAGCTTACAGTTCACAAACGATCCTCCATTTCCAGAAGCATCATCTTGTGGCCTGCTCACTAGCTAAATACTAAAACAGAGCCAGTGCCCACTTTATCTCTTCATGGGCAACTGGGAATCAATTTGACTCTTTACCAAGACTAGAGAAACAAGAATTGTCCTAACTCCCTTTCATTAATGACAGACCCTAGGGACCATTAAAGTAGTAAAGAATTAGTGGACTGCAAAATAAACAGCAGAGCGTTGCAGTAGAAGAACAAAGGTAGTCATGGTTTTGCGGCCATCAGTTACCATGGAGAAAACACTGAGGCTCCCATACACTTTGACTCTAACTCTTGCTGCATTGGGGTGGCACACAAAAGAGGTGGAGTAGGGGAGGTGCGAGTATATAGAACATCATTTTAGTCTCTTTCCCCTTTAACGTTTATCTATTTTTCTAGCAAATATCCACACATAGTCTACAACAGGAAACTTTTTAGGTCTTGACATAGAATAGAGAACTGACAGGAAGAAACTAACAGCTGTGGCCTGTAATGATTTTCATTGTCTTAGTTGTTAAAACCACAATATTAGTTTATGAGATTAACAAGTCTGAAGATTTTATGTATTTTACTTTGCTGATAATTACAGCAGAAACAGCTCCTGCTGGATGTTGAAGAAATGTATAGAGCAGGTGCAAAGCATGTTACAAATTATACCACTATAAATAAAGCTGGAAAACAGCCCTGGATGTCAAGTTGTTCAGCTTCCAGCTCAAAGTAGGTCTAACTTTAAAGCAAAATATATTTTAATTCAGGTCTGAAAGTCTTCAAGGATGGAGAACCCACAATCTGAGAAACCCATTTCATTGCTTAACCCACTCACACTGTAAAATTCAGTCTCATTAGACGATGAAACAATGTTTTCTCTGCACATTATTTCCATTGTTATAGTAACAAAGGAAGAGGAAAGACACCAGAGCAAGTGATATGGAAAATAAATTAATATTGTTAACGATGGAAATACTATGTAACTTGGGGCTAATGTGGAAGGCCAAAATTGTTACCCTAATGTTCTCTTATCGGGCAAACTTAAAAGTACATATGCACCATGGAAATCATGCTAAAGGCACATGGAGAACTGAGGAGGTGATTGGTGACGGCCAACATGGCTTCCCCAAGGACAGATCGGGAAAGCGCGAGGGGAAAGCGTACAACCCGGAGTAAGCGTCACCCTACTCATCCCTCGGGGGAGGGGGGGCGGGGTTTACCGCTGCGACATGCACTGTAGACAGAAATCCGGCATCCAGGACGGCCACGTCTCCGCTCCGTTTGGAATCCGTGTGGAACTGCCATTTTATGCCTTTGGTGTTTTAAGTCTATTTTAAGTACATTACATGATGTGCAACATAAGGGACTCCACAAAATGTGCCTGGAACTTGATTTGAATTGGTTTGTGTCATTTAAAAGTTGAAACACTCAAATGCTTGCAGTTTACATTTAGAAATAAAACTCCTTTATCATAAAATGTTTAATTAAATTGCTGCCATTGTTTCCTCATATTCATTGGTTACTGTTTTTCTACAGCATAATCCATCAGGTAACACCATTATTCTTTTTCAATTACTTTTCTGCTACATTAAGCTGTGGTGATATCTTTTTCTCAGTATATTTCTTACATGTACAGTGCTTAGCTTTGTTTCACTGTGCTGAAATAGGAAATTCAATACAATATTCAAATTCACAATAAGCCTATTAGATCTTTTTACATGCTGGTTTAAATTAACACAGTTCTGTGGCACTTCATATAACTATAATGATTTAAATTATCTACTAGATTTCATATTTTCTTAAACATCCAAAATATTTTACAGCCTAAAAATAAAGGCTGAAATTCTGGTCTCCTTCCAGAATTACACTTGTCAAGTCTCATCAGACTCTTGCAGAAGTGCTCAGAGCACAGTTCTGACAAGCAGCACAGGGTATTTCTTACAGAAGATGGGCTATGTTGCACTTTTCAGTCAGTTTTCTAGTTTCCTCACAAGTGTGGTTTCTTGTTCCACTAAGTCCCTGGTCTGTGAAGGTCACCTTCTAAATTAGGATATTGGAAGGCTGAAGGGGGATCTTCGACACAGGACTGCAGAGACTTCTGAGTGTTGGTTTTGGTGTGAATGGGTTCTGCCTGACCACAATTTCTGTTCCCCGGTTATTTAATGAAAGCATACAAGTGCTGAAGGAAAAGAAACTGTGGACCAATGGCCAAAATCCTGACAATAAAAATTAGTTATCAGATGAAAGGTGTTTAAACTCTGACACAATGACATCAAATTGAGTGGCTGCAGATATAACTTATTTCTCAAATAAAGTTGTGAGAAGGGAGAGGAAGACAGATTATCATATTATTCATAGATCTCCGAGTTCATTCTGATTTACAGAACCAATTTTCTCCTGAACACTAGCAATTTCTGAGGAAGTGCTATTAAGTAATTATTCAAAGATGTTTTAGGAAAATAAAATATACAGAAGTAATTTAGGTAACTTTTAAAAATTAAGCTAGAATATTCTTAAGGAAGTATGTTCTAACAGTTCTAAATGCTATTTAAAATAAGTCAACCACTGAACACTGCTCTTGTACTAACTCCCACAGAAACACATAAGATGCAGTAGATTTCAAATACAAATGAAAATAACAAGGAAAGAATTACAATTATTCATCAAATATTCCTATACTAGGGAAGCCCTAGTCATCATAATCAGCAAAGAAGATGGATCTACAGGCTTGATTCTTCAAAAGAGAACTTGCAGGTCTCTATCAATGTATGGACATAAGGGCAAAATAAAACTAATGTTCTGTACAATTCTGTGAGCAAGACAAATTCTATAAAGTATGAACTGTACTTTCTAGAATCACGGCTGCAAGGAGTCATTCTGTGGGTATGTGCAGCTAAAAATTTTCTTCATTGAAAGCTGAGACAAGGAAAAGGCTAATAAATAACAAAAGCTTCTTCCAGAGCTGTTCAGCATACAATTTATCATAGAATCACGGAATGGTTTGGGTTGGAAGGGACCTTAAAGACCATCTAGTTCCAACCCCCCTGCCATGGGCAGGGACACCTTCCATTAGACCAGGTTGCTCAAAGCCTCATCCAGCCTGGCCTTGAACACTTCCAGGGATGGGGCATTCACAGCTTCTCTGGGCAACCTGTCCCTGTGCTTCACCACACTCTCCGGGAAGAACTTCTTCCTGATATCTAATCTAAACCTCCCCACTTTCAATTTAAACCCCTTACCCCTTGTCCTGTCACTACAGGCCTTTTTAAAAAGTCCCAACTCCCACCCTGTTCCCCACACCCCAGCTTCCTTGTAGCCCCTTCAGGTACTGGAAGGCTGCAATGAGGTCTCCCCGGAGCCTTCTCTTCTCCAGGCTGAACAAGCCCAACTGTCTCAGCCTGTCCCCATAGCAGAGGGGCTCCAGCCCTCTGAGCATCTTTGTCTCTTCCTCTGGATTCACTCCAACCAGTCAATATCCTTCTTGTTGGGGACCCCAGAGCTGGATGCAGCACTCCAGGTGGGGTCTCACAAGAGCAGAGTAGAGGGGGAGAATCCCCTCCCTCGACCTGCTGGCCACGCTTCTGATACAGCCCAGGATACAGTTGGCTTTCTGGGCTGCCAGCACACACTGCCAGCTCATGTCCAGCTTTTCATCCACCAGTACCCCCAAGTCCTTCTCCTCGGAGCTGCTCTCTATCCACTCTCCACCCAGTCTGTACTTGTGCTTGGGATTGCCCCAACCCAGGTGCAGGACCTTGCACGTGGCCTTATTGAACTCCATGAGGTTGGCAGTGGCCCACCTCTCCAGCCTGTCCAGGTCCCTCTGGATGGCATCCCTTCCCTCCAGCGTGTCAACTGCACTACACAGTTTGGTGTCATTGGAAAATTTGCTGAGGGTGTGTTCAATCCCACCATCCATGTCACTGGTTTATACTCAGGACACCATTACTTCCTCTATACTTACATGAGTACAAAGTCAGATTGTAAATTCTAGGTACAAGGTAATATTACATTTCACACAAGAGTTGCAAGTAATTCTGCCAATATATAATTAGTGTAGCTAGGCTAAAAATAAGCAAATGTAACAACAGTATATGAGGTTAGATGCAGGCAATATAAAGTCTATCTACATTTCTACATTTCACTCCCATGCTTCAATAGCAAATCAGGTGAGTTTATTACCTCTTTATACACACACACAGAGATTATTTTATTTATTGATTTTAATTCACCACTGCCCTATGCTAGATTATCAAAACAGATAAAGCAGAGCAATAGTTTCTGCAGAGTGGCAGTGGGAAAGTAAGCAGATTGTCCACACACAATATCCTTGTCTACTTCAGAAGCATGAAAATATGCAATAGTGCATGGCCGAACAAGAGCAAAGAAGGATGACGCTGGCATAAATAACCTGCCAGGTTTTCTCAGTAAAAACAGAGCTGTAATTAGGGCAGGTCTGTTATTTAACTCTTTGAGGTTGCCTGCTACAATATTTTAAATTAAATAAACAGAAAATACCAAAATCAGATGATTAGTCACATTTGCAACTGCTGTTATATTGGCACTTTACAAAGCCAAGCGTGCTCTTGGTAGATGACCACCTCTCAAGAAGTTACACATGGCAACTGCTAGCAATCTCCACTCATATTCAAAAAGACAGATCCTGGTTACTATGCTATTATAACGTTTATTTGGCAGTACCCATGATGTAGGTTCTTACATGACTTTAAGACAGCCCTACTCAACTGCTTAGTCTCACAAAAAAGCATCCTCTACAAGTAAATGTGGATCTTCTTCAGAAAGCTTATTTTAATAGGTTTTGACCTGAGATAGTTTTGAGATGTCTGAATGTAACATATTGATGCTGCTGTTGTAACTCTTGTTCTTCCATTTCTGAGCTACAAAAAGCAAAGGGGCTTGGTATCTTCCTCATGCACCCAGAGATTGAGTTAATTTTCTTTCTGTTTTTTCCTTGCAAAGGAAAGAAACATGCCACAGTGGGGGTGGAAAGTACAATTTCTATATCAAGATGTAGCCATTAAAAAAAAAAAAAAGGTTGCAACACTGGTATTGGTATTTAATAGCTTATGAAACATAAGGAAAAAAAAAACCAAAATACAGAAAACCTTATGAAAGCCCTTACTCTAATTCAGTGACACCAGTTTTTACTGTGCATAATTTTGTTCCTTCCAGCAAAGTTCTTTTTCATATATGAGATATTTGAAGATATCATTCTCTATGTGTTAGATGTACACAGATGTGTCCCATTCTGGTTTAAGCCTTACTGATTGAAAGGAGAAAAAAAAAAAAGCTAAAATTCCCGTAAGTACATAAAATGTGTAATATACAATACTGAAAAGCTAAAATAGTAAAGAACTTTTGTAGGCAGAAGTTTAAGATTAGATGAGAATATATACCTTTAGGCACATGAATAGAAAGTGTGGTAAGATTGTGGGTTTCGTTTAGAAACATTTTTTCCAACATTTCTCTCCCTAAAGAAAAATGTACCCCTTGAGCTAAACCTACAATATCACCAGCATCAGGATGTAAAACATTCTAAAAGACATTAACCCTTTCAAAAGAGTAGAGGAAAACTGCACATGGAATAAAAAGTTTCTCAAAGAATAAAATGCACCACCAGTGCAGAAATCACCAGAAGAAGGTGGGTTTTTTAAATTAATAACTTCATATGGAGGCCTCAGTAAGTCATCTGCAAATTGCAGTGCTCTGCCCAACCGAGAGCAACAGAGATAAGGTAATGGAGAGTTCACAGAATGCATCATGACACAGGAGTTGAAGCTCAGTTCTGGATGCAGTCTAATCATGTTAATTCAGCTTTAAAACTCATAGCTAATGAGTCAGAAGTAATCATGGCTTGTTAACTCAGGTGCAGGATCAGGGAATGCAGGTGGACTGCACAGGGACTGCACATGGACCTAGACTGGCTTGTACTCAGGTACCTCCAAGCAGCTCTGCACCTGCTGCATGGAGACTCTGGCAGAACAACTGCAGCTGTGACTGCACTTGCCAGGGTGCATTATCTCCATGTGCTCATTAGAATAAATGATTTCTTGTTATGTGAAAGCAGAGAGTCTGATGCAATGAGATTCTTTGAAACACTAATGTAATGCAGACAAAATACTATAATTTCCCTGAACGCCATATCTAAGCTTACCAATGCCTTTCTCTTCACTTCTTCGTCTCATGGGTCTGAATATTTAAATCTGCCTCTGCAAAGAAGTTCCTGATTAAAAGCAGCTATATAAGATGCCAGTCAGAGAGAGTAGCAGAAGAGAAAACCACACTTTCTTTGAATGTGGAGAAAGAGGTTATAGAATCATAGAAAGGTTTGGATTGGAAGGGACTTTTAAAGATTATCTAGTCTAAACCTCCTTGCCATGGGCAGTGACACCTTCCACTAGGTCAGGTTGCTTGAAGCCCCATCCAACCTGACCTTGAATGCTTCCAGTGTTGGGGCACCCACAACTTCTCTGGACAACCTGTTCCAGTGCCTCACCACCCCCACAGTAAAGAATTTCTCCCTTATGTCCAATCTAAACCTCCCTTTGTCCTTGTCACTACAGTTGCTGGTAAAAGTCTTGTTCCATCTTTCTTATAAACCCTCTTTTATATATTGAAAGGATGCAATAACCTCTATTCTCTGGGCTGGACAAACCCCAGCTGTCTCAGCCTTTCTTCACAGGTGAGGTGTTCCAGACCTCTGATCATTTTTATGGACTTCCTCTGGACCCATTCTAACAGGTCCATGTCTGTCTTGAACTGAGGGTCTCAGAGCTGGATCCAGTACTCCAGGTGGGATCTCACAAGAGTGTTAAAAAGGGGAAGAATCACCCCCCTCAACCTGCTGGTCACATTTGTTTTGATGCAGCCCAGGATATAATTTGCTTTCTGGGCTGCCAGCATACATTGTCAGCTCATGTCCAATTTTTCATCTATCAGTATCCCCAAGTCCTTCTCTGCCAGGCTGCTCTCAATCCATTCATCACCAAGTCTGTACTGATACTGGGAATCGCCCAGGCACAGAACCTTTCACTTGGCCTTGTTGAACTTCATGAGTTTTTCTCGTGAGTCCACTTCTCCCACCTGTCAGGGTCCCTCTGGGTGTCATCTCTTCCCTCCAGCATATCAACTGCACCACTCAGCTTGGTGTCAGATTGTGTATTCAAGTTCTGCAAAATACATGTTACACTAAACATTGCTTTTGTACCTGTGTGGTTCCAAATTGGTCTGGCTATGCCTTCAGCAGGTGTAAGCAGGCTACTTTATAAGCTTACAGGTATAGATGCAATTAAGGAGACTGTGGACCAAGCCTAGTCATCAAGCCTCAGCATCGTCAACCTTAATTTAATGTCCTGGGGGAATAAGAGACGGCTGATTGGTCTCCTGTATGAACAGTCCAGGTAGCTCATTAATGGAGCTGCACTGCCTGTTTTGTCACTCTGCTCACAGTGCCTTAGGCAATAGTGACAAGAATAAAACTTAAGAAAAACAAACAATTCCAAGGACCTGCCAAAAAAACTCACATTACTGTGATTTGTGCAGGGCTGTATCTCATCACTATCAACTATCAGACTTCACATCTGACATAAAAAAGGCCAGTAAACTGGCATGTATCTCACCCTGGTGAGCAGTCAAGGGCATGAAAATTGTTCTGGTACCTCACAATGCAGGTGACCCTGAGAGGAGAAAAAGGGAAATTGGACAACTATTGGTAAAGGAATGAATCTTAAAACATAAACCAAAAATAGATGTAAAACAGTAGGTGAAATTGAGGGGATAGTCCTCAAATCTTAATTCTTATGTTTCCCACACTGCCATATTTATTATAACTGAACTATGAGAAAAATCCATGAGACCACACTGCTAGCAGCTGCTGTTAAACTGCTACCCCAAGTCTATAATCATAATCCATCAAGTAATATAAGGTAATTTACTGTACACTCAGTGCTCAGTGTTACTACATATTCTTCTAGAAATAGCTTTTGCTCATTTGGGGAGCATATTCTGCTTTTGATTAAATTAACTGCTTGGGACCTGCTTGATGTGAGAGTTTGAAAAGACAGCAATTGCCAACCAGAGTTGCTCATCAAAAGCTGTCATTTAGAAAAAAGTTCATTCATTGTGTGAGCAGCTTTTTGCGCTGTGAAGAGATTTGGTACATAACTCTGTGACTAGCCACGACTATCATTCAGCAAAGACACAAAGGTAACGTGCTAAGATGGAGGAATTTTAATTACTCAGCTCCAAGGTGTCTGTTTCTTGTATTTTCATCTAGGAGCGACAGTAACAGCAAGTACTGTAAACAATAACAAAACTCTTATAATGAAACTTCTGAGGAATTTTGCAGGCCAGCATTTTGTAAATTATGGTTGCTCAGGCGCCGGCCAACCCCTGACATTAATTATTTCATATTATTGTTCACTGATACACTTGGAAGATGATTAGACCTTCTAATCAATTTGGTAATCAGTAGCATTAATTTCTCCCTTGCCCCATGAACTGCTTTTGTAGTAATATTAATGACTGCCAGTGGTGGAGGTCTTCTGCTCTCACATTAAAATCTCAGGGTATAGGGTAGCAGCTGATGTAGACCAGAACAGGTACATGTAATTTCATAATAATTATACATTATAATTACTACACTATTATTGCAGTGTTCTATAAATTTCCACATAGCTAAATGTGACTGTGGATTATACTACAGTCTCTGTAGGTATGCTCACAGAAGGAACTTTATTCATTCGAGTATCTTAATGTGAGAAGTTCAAGAAGTTAAATACATGCAAGACTTTACAAGACTGAAATGCAAGAGCCTCATCTCATACATACAGTGAGCTTGGAAAAGTCTTTACCTGGCATTTAGGGAATAGTAATAGTCTGCCAATAATAAACAGGCTGTCTTTTTAAAAAGTGTAGAAACAACAATTATAAACTGCAAAACAAAACAATGAGAGAAATTAAATTCTAAATGTGCTGTGGCAAAGGTTACTTCATCATTTTACTTCTATGTGTCCTGATCTGAGGTTGTTTGTGTTACATAAACATAATTTAAGTTAGAATAAGCAATATTGCAAGTATTTACTGCAACTAAATTAAAGTAAGAAATTAATTCAAGTTTCACCAACATTTACACAAAAATGCAGCATATCAATGTAGTCATCTGAGTTACAGCATTCATTACTGGATATGAGTTTGTATCTCTTCTAAAAAGTGTGATGAACTTGCTCAGTATCCCATGTACAATAGTCTGATCCCAGTTACCTGTGTTAATCCCATTAAGTGAAACCTGCTAACTTCATCAGTTAGGATACAGACTTTCAAAGGTTTAAATCAGATAAGAGTATTGATTTCTATTCTTTCACTAAGGGTTTGCTGAAAAAAGGGTAATCTACGTTTACAGAAATAAATGGTTTGAGCATGTCCTTATGTCAGGAAAGTAACGTATGCTCTCCTATAGGAGGAATCTCTTGGCAACGAGCAGTTGCAAATTACTGAAGAATAAGTACAAAGGAGCTCAATGTCATGTGGCTATCCTTACAATAGCTGCAAATATAGCCAATGGAAACAGCTACAGCTCAGCCTACCTCAAAGACAACATTTGCTTTAGGACCCATTAACAAAAGAGCTAGAAAATTAACAAGAAAGGAATGGCTGCCTGGCTTATTGACATGTATGTCAATGACTTTTACAGAAACCAGCAGCTGTGAGAAGAAGAATCCCATATCCAATTCATCACAAGGAAGAAATGCAAGAGAGCACAATACATTTAAAAGATCCACTCGACCAGGATCATGTTTTAATTAAAGAAAATAAGACAGACCATAGCAACGTACAGCACTCCTTACACAGCGCATAGCTCAGAGGAATTAATGTGCAAATCAATACCTATCTGCCTTCACAGAACAATGCAGGTGGTTTGGCAGGGAGGTAAAGTGCTTTCTGTAATGAGCACAGTAGAGCTACTGACACTTTGAGAGTTAAAACTATTTCAGGAGTTGCCAACCAGATATTTCTTAGCAGCAGTGAAGAAAATTTAAAAAAAAAAAAAATGTTCATCTGTCCATTCAATAAGGTCGAGGTGTAAAATTTTCATTATCAGCCCTCCAACCCCCCAGCTGCCCCAACAAAATCTGGAAGCAAAACTAAACCCATTCTGAACACATGCTTCAGTTTTCCACACTCATCTCTGGAAACCTGAGGCAATCAAGATACATTGGATTGCCAAGCAAAATCTGTTACTCACATGCTATATGACCCCAGTGCACCCATGCTGATCCTCCACCTACATGCCCTGTGCACTCACAACTGATCCATCCCCATTCCAGACCAGCTGGATTCGTTGTCCAAGTCACACCTACTCATCATTAGTGCTACATGCCCTGTGCACTCACAACTGATCCATCCCCATTCCAGACCAGCTGGATTCGTTGTCCAGTCACACCTACTCATTAGTGCTCCGTTGCAGAGGTGGTTGTATCACATAATCAGACAAATGCACCATGCTAAATCACATTAAAAAGTACAGATCAGAGGCAAAATCTCCCTGCAAAAGTATGAAAACTGCCTTCTAAATGAGCGTCTACTGCTGGATCTCTGAGCCTTGAGCTCAGAGTATATCCATGAGTCCCTGAGAACTTAGGCTATATTGCTGAATTAATCTGCCCCTACATGTTTTAAGTTACTATGGAAAAATAGGATATATTCTTCCAAATCACACTGTTGAGAAAAAACAAGCAAGTTAACAATCTACTAGCCTCCAAACAGAAAATAATTCCTGTTTTTCACAACTGCTAATATAGGAACTAGGAGAACTGGACAATAGAGATAAGTGAATGACATAATGTAGAGGGTAGTTTTCATTTCTTAAACACTTGCGTATAATGTAAATTAGAATTTCAGAAAATGCTAATCCACAACACTTGGATTCAGAAACTTTTTCTTCTCAAGTCTCTTCTTACAGCCCCCTCTTCTTTTTCTTTTTTTTTTTTTTAACCAAACAAGGAAGTCTATTACAAATCCAAACAAACTACATATTAATTATTTAAATAAAACATACAACTGGGACTGTCTAGGACTGAGATTAGGAAAAACAAACTATGTCCCCAGCAGCCATAGTGACTACTCAGTTGTCTGTTGAATATTGTCAATTTCTACCATCCTTAAACCTCAGTGACAGCTGAATGATGCAAGACATGTCCACAGGGTGACTAGCAGAAAGACTTATATCCTTTCTGTTCAGTCCTTGAACTCATCACATACAAGTCAGCTGTAACCCAGAAGCTTCGTTACCTCTTCTTTTTCTTTCTAAGGTGAACACAGCACTAAGGTGAAGACAGCATACCCTACTTCTTAACAAGGTGCATTGTTTTTACCTCTGACTTTTCCTCATGTAAATATAGCTTTTGGCTGCCTGGTTTGTCTTTTTTCATTCTGCAGGAGAGGAGAACGCATACCTGCTCTTCTTGGACTGACCCAAAGATATTTCTTGTTCTTGAGTAGTTTCTTCTATCCAGCAAGTAGCCTGTATCCACAGCCTGTGAACAATATTTGTTGTTTATGGTCTCTACCAATTTCATTGTCCCAAGCTCCAGGAACAAGCCTCCATAAGGTTTTTAACATTCCCCTCGTATGAAGAACCAACCCTGTACAAGTTTTCTTGACAAGGCTACCAGATACCCATGTAGAGAGAGAAAAACAATGTATGTGTTCAGAATCTTACCAAGGAACTGTTAATTAGAAAACACGCATAAGAAATATTTTAATACAGAAAAACCCATTTAATATCACAATTTCATTTAATTTCCTATATTTAACATTGCCAAAGTGTAGGTGGTAGTATGTGGAGAGAAGCTAGCTGATCTTTATAAAATAAACTTTGGAAAAGCCCTTCAATTTTATTTTCATATATTTATGCTCCAAGGTTAAGAAGATCATATGCAAAAGGGATTCTGAATTGTGAACTGCATATTTGAAAGAGGAATTTTTGTTTATTACTACTTGAACATTACAACAGTAAGAAAACCTTTTTTGAAAACAGTGAAGTTCAGTTTGACACATCTGGTACAACTATTTACCTTTAAAAAAATTTTTTTTAACAATTCTCTTCTTTGTACGTTCTTAATGCTAATATAAAATACTGCTTCTTCTAGTATTTAGAAATGTCATGTATCACATTATTAATAATGAAGAAGCTAAATCAACAAATATTTTTAAAAATCAAAAGTAAAAAGTGAATATTCAATGTATTTATATTGAAATTATAATATTAATTTTTGCTGAAGATGAATTTTTCTTTTTAATTAGACCATATTCAAAAGGGGACGCAAATTAAAATTAAAGCAACATGTTAAAGTTCAAAAGTAACCCCTCAAAAAATTGTCAGCACAAACTTCATTTGTGGTGGAACTAAATTGTCCCTACAACTGGAAAGAAGGAAAAGAGGGCTTCAAGAGAATGAGAAAAAGGATAAGAAACCACACCCACTGACTTCAGAACAAAGTTGTTCAAGTTCATAAACCTTACTATTTCCTACGACAAAAGGAAAGTCACGTTCCTTTGGGTTCACCTTTAAGCCTAGTATGTCCCACAAGCAGTATAAACATTAACCAACAACAACATAAAATGAATTTAAATGAAAATTTAACTTTTCACCTCCGAATGAAGGGTAAGCAATAGATTTCTGAAATGTGCCTGGATAACTAGTAATAAAGGCTTTACAGAGTTTGGTGAGGATCGGACACAGCATTTGCTGTCAATATTCACACAGCAGTGCTTCAGACTCTGCATGCAGTTAAACCAGAAAGGACGCTGCCAAAGCGATTGGCAACTGTCGTTTCAAAACAAGTGCATTTAAAAGTCAGAGCACAGAACCATCAGCGAATGGCTAAGGTTACAGGAGACCAATGAAGGTTTTCTGGTCCAACCTCCCTGCTCAAGCAAGGCCACCTACAGCCGGTTACCCAGGACCATGTCCAGATGGCTTTTGAATGTCTCCAAGGTGGGAGATTCCACAACCTCTCTGGGCAACCTGTGCCAGTGGTCACTCACCCACACAATAAACAAAAGACCAGCACCCACACAGAAAAGCAATACACTCTTGCCCCATCATCTTGTAAAATGAATTGTTTTCTGCAAATACTCCATATTGCCACAAATCCTTGTTCATCCAGTTTAATATTGTTATATTACCACCATGGAGAAAATATACTCCTTTGGGAGGCATCAGTGGCCATGCATTTGACACTGTCACTGACCTGGTCCATTCTGTTGCATGCTTTGGTTTTGGCTCTCCACTTCTCTTGGTTCTGGTTTATGTCTTTTAGTTGCTTGTGAGCTGCTTGGATATACTGAGGTTTTCAGGACTCCAGTGTTGATCTTTGACATGAAGGTAGGATTTATCTTACAAAATTCAGTTTTATGAAACCCTAGTATCAGAACAGTTTCTGTAATGGCTCATCAGTTAGCATCTGAAAAGTTTTCATGGAATCATAGAATGGTTTGGGCTGGACGGGACCTTAAAGATCATCTAGTTCCAACCCCCCTGCTGTGGGCAGGGACACCTTCCACTAGACCAGGCTGTATCACATTGTTGTATCATGTTACTCGAATTATAACTGAATCATGTTTATATATATTTTTGGTGAATCAAGGGAAAAAGTGTCAGATATCTCTAAAACAAGGAAACAAATTTATCAGCATAAACTCTACTCAGCACTAGAATAATGTGATAAACAATGAAAAACAGACACATTACTGAAGAAGTAAAAAACAGATAGTAGTTCAGCATTTACCATGCAAGAGCTTAAAAAGAATTTGAGTCACTAGAGAATGTAGTTGCTAAAAAATGCAAATTAACCTCTCATTTTCCCAAAACAGAGAGATGAAATTTGTCCAAACTTCATACATGGTTGTTTTAGATAAAATCTCAGAAACGTTTTATCCATTTATCATAAAATTACACTGTTGTTTCCATAAAATATAGCCATTTCTAACACATTGTTGCTCTCATTAACACCTGACTGTGAAACATTTTACTTATCAAATTGTAAGAGACACAACAATTTTCTGCCATCTTCTTTTATATCATCAAAAAACACCTTCTGTTAAACACATGGAGTGTTCTTCTCTATCTAGAGGAAAACAGTACTGCTTTTCTGTGAATACTCTGTTAATCACATGAATTATTTTGGCAGGAGTCGATTTACAGCTTCTAAAATGTGAGTTGCCACCATGTTAATGTACCAGCTCACATGTTAACATACCAGTTCATATCAGCCTGAACTGAAATGCTGTCAATTACCAGTTCTTCTGTGTAGTTAGCTTTCTGACACTATTTTTGCCATTTTTGTCTATTCTACAATAGATGGGCTTGATGACTAAAATTTTCGCTGATCGTAGATGATTTACATATGAATTCTTTCTACAGATTAAGACAAAAGGATTTACTGGTCAGTTCAAAAGAAAAAATTATGAAAACTATCGCACTGATCCTAAGAAATTAAAAAATAGCATAGGTTTAACAAATGCGTGGAGTTCCAGATACAATGCTTTCCTCAGCTACTTGGAGCTTTAATAGGGTAAAAGTTTGTTGGTTTTTTTTTTAAAAAGACCTGGAGGACGTCCAATCTTACTCTGCCTTAGCTAAACAATGATTATATAAATACAATAAAAGTTAATTTACATTCCAATAATTTTCACTTACTACCAGAAAAGTGCTGGGTTTATAAGAGCATGCTCTCATTACTCCCCTCCTCTATTGATTTATAAACTCCCTTCAGCAGACAGCAGTGCGCCAGATATGATCACTTCCAGGGGCCTACGACAGCCAGCAGTCCACAACATACCAGTTAAGAAAGATGACCAAGTTCACAAACCAGCTCAACCTTGTAAAATCTTTCAGATGTTTGTGTCATTTATAGAAAATTATTCTAAATGCCCCTCCAAATTGAAGTGAATTAATGATTTCTATATTGGGATAGGAATGGCTATGATGGCCAAGAAACCTTATGCCAAACAAAAGCTTGGATTCAAACAGAGAAAATCACAACTCTAAAAGGTAATTACCAGCTACCGTGTAGTGCTAAAGCACTTCCCTTCTATTAATATCCAGAAAAGCTTCACTTTCCCAGAAGTCTCACACAATTGCATCTTCTATATGCTCAGTATTGATTTCAGCTGCTCTGAAATCAAACACTCCTTACAACAACTGTTTCAACACATCATAAGGATGAAACAGATCAAAACAGAACATGATGGTACTAATAAAGGTGAAAGAATTAAGTGAGTGCTATGTATGGATACCCCAGACTTTTCTTCCCATAATATTCCCTGAAAGACCAACCTTGAATGTTCTTAAAATAGTAAACACCCTTTGTAAGATGAAAGAGGAAAGCTCTTTTTTGGAAAATACAAAAGAAAAATTGTATTCCTGTGTTTGTGCAATCTCATGTTCAACTCGATAGCCGTTTCTTTTTCTTTTTAAAATAAATATTTTCCATCTAACTGGAAGAGTTCTAATAGTCCTGTACTTTTCTCTGAGTATTTTGTGACATTCCTGTCTTACTGATCATCACTAAAATTTAAAACTAATAAATAGCAAGTCTGTAGTAGAAAAATCTATTTTTTTTTTAACAGATATAAAACATTTCAGGGTGAAAAAGCAACTTTTAAAAGAGCAAGCACAGGTTTGATGAGAAACTGAGAGGGATCTGTATTCATAATTTCCTTAAATTATTTCCTTCATTAAACCAAAAATAACAAAAGACCTGGTTTCAGATATGCTGCTGCTCTCTTTGATACAAGCTGGCCCTGAGTTTCTCTGCACTAACAGGATGCCTATTTGATCACAATAAAGAAGCAGGCCTCTGTTTTCAGAAGTTTCATTTGATGCATCATGCAAAAATCAGGGCAAGATAATCAAAGAAATTAGGAAAAAAGGTATCACAGCAGTCAAACTAAGAACAAAATCAACTTTTTTCCCCCACAGTAATGTGTTGGGGTTTTCTGTTTGTTTGTTTGGATTGGTTTGGGATTTTTTTAATACCAATAACTCATAGAATCATAGAATGGTTTGGGTTGGAAGAGGCCTTAAAGCCCATCTAGTTCCAGCCCCCTGCCATGGGCAGGGACACCTTCCACTAGACCAGGTTGCTCAAAGTCTCATCCAGCCTGGCCTTGAAGACAGCCAGGGGTGGGGAATCTTTAAATGTCAAACAAAAATCAAAACCAGTTCTTTTGCAAGGTTCTTTCTACTTTTATAGTTTTCTCCAGATTTAAAGAAGCAAACACGAGTCCTGCATTTGTTCTTAAAAATAAAAGTTTGAGTACTGCTCTGTGTTGCTTGGGATCAACGCCTGTATGTACCTACCATCACCTAGTCTAAATTGCAAGACTGTAGTCTAATCAGGCTTACAAGCATCTAGACTCACCTGACCCTCTTGATTATAAAACACTGTTTTCCTCCAGCATGCCTATACATTACCTCTCACAAAGAAACTTTTAATTGCTAAATGTTTTTACTTGTTTTTTCTTTTATGGTAGCAAAATTGGACATTTTTCTTCTTCTTCATTATGGTAAATGTATGAAGACTGATTTTTTTTTCTTTTTTCTTTTTTTTCCTAGATCTTTGAGGAAACTTTACTATCTGGCATTCGGATTTACCTGAACAACTAATACACATTTGACTTTTACTAGAGTTATCTTTGTACATTTCTGCTTCTTCTAAGATTTTCATGATTATGACAACTGTATTGGGTTTGTGTGGCAAGGTGTCGGTGGGGTGGGCTGCAGGGGTGTCTTCTGTGAGAAGCTGACAGAAGTTCCCCCTATGTCCGACAGAGCCAATGCCAGGCAGCTCCAAGATGGACCCACCACTGGCCAAGGCTGAGCCCATCACTGACGGTAGTAGCGCCTCTGGGATAACGTAGTTAAGGAGAGGGAAAAACCCTGCACAATAGCAACGAAAGAGAGGAGTGAGAATATGTGATAGAAACAACTCTGCTGACCTCAAGGTCAGGGGAGGAGATGCTCCAGGAGATGGAGCAGAGATTCCCTGGCAGCCTGCGGTGAAGACCATGGTGAGACAGGCTGTGCCCCTGCAGCCATGGAGGGTCATGGTGGAGCAGAGACCCACCTGCAACCAAAGCAGGGGATGCCCAAAGGCAGCTGTGACACTGTGGGCAGCCCATGCTGGAGCAGGCTCCTGGCAGGAGCTGTGGCTCCATGGAGGGAGGAGCCCAGGCTGGAGCAGGTTTGCTGGTAGGACTTGTGACCCTGCACAGGACCCAGGCTGGAGCAGGCTCTCCTGAAGGATGGCATCCTGTGGGAAAGACCCACACCAAAGCAGTTAGAGAAAAAAGCTGCAGCCCATGGGAAGGACTCATGTTGGAGAATTTCATGGAGGACTGTATCTCATGGGAGGGACCCCAAATTGGAGCAGTGGAAGAGTGTGAGAAGCCCTCCCGCCTGAGGAGGGCTCTCAGTAGAGACAATGAGTGATGAACTGATCACAACTCAGGGGGAGGAGGTAGAGGAAAGTGTGAGTGAATTTGAGCCTGGGAAGAAGGGAGGGGTGGGCAAAAGTTGTTTTTCTGGTATGGTTTTGCTTCTCATGATCCTACTCTAATTTGATTGGCAATAAATTAGATTTCTTTTCCCCCACTTGAGTCTGTTTTGCCCATTATGGTAATTGATGAGTGATCCATCCCTGTCCTTATCTTGACCCATGAGTTTTTTGTTATATTTTCTCTCCCCTGCCCAGCTGAGGAGGGCAGTGACAGCGCAGCTTTGGTGGGCACCTGGCCTCCAGCCAGGGTCAATCCACCACAGAAACTAAAATCCTTACTTTTAAAACTAACCCAGGAAAATGTATCATAAAATCTCATGTTATCTATTGTGCAATATTTACTATTACTATCTGTTTGTCTGCAGCATTTAGAAGCTCCAAACAGAGATGACAGCTGTGCACAAAAGACAATCTGTTTTCCAAACAGCTTAAAATGCATATTTTGAATTTAATCAAATTTGGTATTTTAAACTCTTGGCACAGACCACTGAGAATTTCACAAAAGCCAGAAATAAAACACATCCCAGCAGGAGAAAAAAAGCAAATAAAAGGGAAGAAGCAAGGGAGTCTGAAGGAGTGTTCACTACAAAGTGAAGAGATTTGGCTGTTTAAAGGAGAATAAGAGCAAGAAATTAGATTGAATGAAACAGAGAAGGAAGAATGCACAAGGCAATGACAACTTCTTTAACTCTGAGAAACATTCAAACTCAATCAATCTGCTGCAACACTGTTAAATGAGAACAAACAGCTAAGTAAAACTTGAAAGAATGGGAGTTTTTCTGTATACCACAGTTCTCATTTCCCCTGCTTACCTTAACTGGGAGACCTGTCAAAATATACTGTGGCTCCCTTTTTCCCCCACCATATGTGAATAGAAACATATTCTATAGTGTAAAAGGAAGGGAAGAGAGGGATACGACTGCTGAAATGTGGTTAGACATCTACATCTTGTTCTGGAATGGGTCAGGCTCCTAGTTCCCTAATACACACTCTGCTAGATTAAAACAAGGCTTTATCCTCATAGATTTAAATGGTGTCGCCTAATTAGTACCTGTCAATTTATGCCTGCTTTTCCAGGATCAGCAGCTTGGCTGTATTCCAGGAGAGAATGTGGAGATGTTACTGAGACAGATTGACTACTCAGGTTATCTGCAGAGCTTACAGACTGTGGTCTTGGCATGCAATAGCTGAGACACCCACCCCCACAGTTTTAAGTACTGGGCCACAGCACAATCTGAGTAAGTGTTCTTGTTCACTGGTTCAGTGTGCATGGCATTCTGACACACCCTGGTGTGATGAGCTGTCATGTCAAAATCCTCTGGTGGTAGGTACCTCAAAGACTGTATGTAGTTGGGGTTTTTTTTTTAAGTTAACATATCCCTCTAGTTACATGCTATTTTGCTTTTGTATGCTATAACTTGACTTTCATCTTCAAAGTTACTTCAAAGAAACAAAGTATAACCTAATGTTAGGAGCAGAGATTTGACACTGTACAAGCAGCAGAAGTAGACATGGTAATATGCCTCCCACAATAGCATGAATAATTGAAATTGTCCTATGACACATCATGTGCCACTTGACTCCAGGCAACTAGTTCCTTGATTATCAAATCATGATAATCAGTGCAAGGCCCATTCTTTTCTCTGGTGCAGTTTGACATGCTTTCAGACTCTTTTATTGCTGCATAAAAAGATCACAGCTATAAAGATGAAAATACTTTTGAGACTTGGCCACTGCTGGCTTTGACACTGCTATCTAACAAGCACGACTCATTTGGAAGGAATGATCCATTATGAAGTAATGATAAATGTATGATATCTAAAGAAAAACTCAGTGCAATCTTTTTCACACAGTTATACACACAGACAGTTCCCAAGATTTAAAAAGAAAATACTACACCAATAATCCTTTCAGATGGGAAAAAAAATTTAAAAAGTTTTTTAAGTCCAAGTTCCATCTCTGCTATAGTGAGACCACAAAATAATCACAGAAGGTAGAATTTTCCCTCTCTATTTTGTTGCTGGGTGCATCTATATTCCTGTTCCTACTACTTGCCTTTGCTTCCTGCATAAGCCTGAGAGGAAAAGGAAAGAAAGGCACTATGAATCGTATTCAAATAACCCGCAGGCATTCAAAAGCTTGATAAGGTTAGCATAGTACATCTTGGCTACTCTCTTAAAAAAAAATAAAAAATTTCCGTGATCTGTAAGGCATTAGAAGAAAAAAAAAAAAAAAAGGAAAACGAAAACACAAAGATAACTTAAATTAACTTAACATTGCAGAATAGTACTTAAATATGGAGAGGAGAAAACATAGATGCACATCTGTGAAAGACAGAGACCTTTAGAAAACACCACTAGCAGAATCAGTTTTGTGTTAGTAAGAACACAAATTTAAAATGTATGACTTTAGATTTCCCATAGTTCATTAATGATTTGATTATTCCCTTCAATTAGTCTCTAGACTGAATATTGTTTACTTCTTTAAAACTTGGGACACATTCTCAAAAATCTAAAACTTATTCTTAAGCAGTATTCACCTATATTTCTGGCTGGATACTAGGCATTAAGGATACCTTGCTTGCCCAAACTGTTCAACTTGATACAACTGCAATTCTACAAGGTCTTATATTTAAATAATAATGTCGAGCATTATGGTAAAATTATTAAATCCATCATTTAGTCATCAATTATTTATACAAATAATGTATTACATTTTTATTAGGCAACATTTTTATCTCCCTGTAGGCCAGATGGTTCAACCAGCTTTGGGAGAAAACACATACAAGGCATGTTTGCAAAGATGGAGTAACACATGTTCCAGATCTAAACAAAAAGCAGGTGTAAAACATTCTGCCTGTAGAGTCTTGCCTGAACATACATACCTTCTTCCACCCCTTTCCCTTCCTCAGCCTCGAAGGACACTGGAATTCCTTTTCCTCCCACCCTCTCCTACACATGCACATATCCCCTTTCCTGTTACGAAAAAAAAAAAAAGGCAGAAAATTCTTCTATCTTTGTGAACCTTTAGTATTACAAATACAAACTACCAGCCTAAGTTTCTGCATTGCGACAGAGCTATGATATGACAGATCAAAAACTAGACTTCCAAGATAATTCTTCCCTCTATGATGCATCTGCATCGATGCAATATCCACAGGAGGATTCTGCTGCATTTTTTTGTACTTCCAAGAATAACCCAAATACCTTTGAAGTCTGGTCTAATTGTTTTTCACAATATCTCTTGGAATTTAGGATTTAATATCAGGTTTTGTTGTCATTTCAGGGAACCCTCATGCCCATGTATGCCTCTAAATTTCTTGCTTCATTCATTCTACAGCCAACATTTTCTTTGTTTTCCCTAATTATCTGAAAACAGCTCATTTTCTACTCTAATGTAGTATTGAGGAATCCTATCATCTACTTAAAGACCATAAGAAAGGCCATATGAGGAGAGAAAGTTTTATACACCTTCTTTGACACTAACCAAATAGATGCTTATAGAATATTAGAACACTGCAGTAAGTCCATTTTGAATTTTGGCAAAGGAATTTTCCCTATAGCGATAGTGTGTATTTTCCATCATTCTAATGACCTCACATTACAGTAAAAAGCTAATGTTTGTCCAAGGAGAATTATTTTTTTAAACTTAATTATTATTAGATCTTGACTTTTAAAAGGCATGCATACCAGCTGCATCTTCTGATATTATTTACATTGGCACAGGCAATTAATCGTGAATGTACTCCATCTGCTGCCAAGAAAAATGTTATAACAAATTAGCAATTAGATAAGAAGAAATTTGGAATGGTCTACCATGCAAGTACAGATAACAGTTCAGAGGACTATATTAGCTATTTCCTGGAAAAAGGCTTCTTAAAATTAATTTGTGTGATAAACTAAGCTGTATCATTCAGAAATGCCTTTGGAACATCAGATATTGTAACTAAGAAATAAAATCATTTACATTTTGGCAAATAAGCCTTGGAAATCCTCTTGTCATTCTCTGTAAGGAGGTCCTACTGGCTAGGAAACACAAAGAATATGAATTTAAGGAACACATCCAATAATCTATGTTGAAACAAGACACTCCTTTCATTTGTATTCCATGTTTTATTATGATCAGCAAGTGGAAAGCTATCAGGATGATACAATCAAAACATTAAAGACTGATCTTCAGTTCCCAAGATTTTAGCCTAACCCCACTGATGTGATGACACTGCTCTATAGAGGTTTTAGAAATCTCCGGTAATTTTGAGATACACTGTTAGAAGCAATGCTAAACCTTACACAAGTCATTATTTGTAAAGCAACACTATGTTCTTCAGAGTTAGGAGATTATTAAAGTGGCAAGAGTTCTGTGGTAATCATATTTTTGTAACCCTTGTCTGTAACTATAATAATAGAAATATCCTTTCCTCTGGGATAGATGAAGAAATTAGCTTTTCTTTTTTTTTTTAATCATATAAAACCAGTGACTTATCAGGGCACTGCAAGCACCTGCTTTTGTTTTCCACAATATACGTATTACTAGTTATTCTTCCCTGAAGCTGTTGGAAATTTCCCTTCTCTACCAGATTAAGAACTTATTCAACAGAAGCAAAGAGTAAAGATTGTAAGCATGCCCAAAATTTTGTTGGGGTTTGTTTTGGTTTGGGTGGTTTTGGGTTGGTTTTTTTGTGGGTGGGGTGGGTTGGTTGGGGTATTTTTGATCCGATGAAAAAAATGTTTTCTCTATTTTGCACCCAGATAGACTCTCTGAGGCCATTCTTAAAGCTTTACAGCATGAAGGCAGTAGTCTCTGCAGAATCTAAATACCTACAGAAATTTTAGCAGACTCCAAACCCTTCAATCAGTACCCACTTTGACTAAAGCCTTATGCAAAATACTGGTGACTTTTAGGTCAAACAGGCAAACCTCTTTCTCTTCCTCAAACCAAGGCAAATGCATCATCCCTTAAGCTTAGATAAGAAAGCAAGCAAGATCAGAGGAAACTGAACAAGCCTTTAAAACAGAGGTACTTTGGTTCCACCTAACTTCAGCTATATGCATCCAAGTTTGAATTTATTAGGAGCATTTATCTGAGGAGTTCTTGTGACCCATTTTTTGCCATCATCTTCTGTAACTCCACACTTTATATTCAATTCCTTGTTGAGATAACCACATGACCCAGGATCTGCCATGCATTGGGCATATTTATTTTGCCTGACTTGACTTCTCTTCTTAACAACCTTTACTAGATTTTTGTAGCTCTCCTTGGTGGATCTTTTTTTACTTATCATGAGCATATTTTAAAAATACTTTTCTTATAAGAGGGAGAAAATAACATAGGAGCAACATATACAGCAATGAGTACATACGTATATAAACTGCAATGTAAATTATAAGCTCTTTGATTATGAACACAAGAAAGTTACAAGAAATCCCTCAGGAGTGGGTTGTCCACAGAATGAAAATTTCTGTCAATCCCAGTAGTCAGTATTTCTTACCACAAAAAACATTAATTACTTGTCATTTTCATGTATAATTTGTATTCTGATCTACATATAAGCAAGTAACAGCTCCAGCATTCAGCTAAGCTTTTAAATAGAAAACCTGGCAATAAATCATTTACTCATTACTTAAGCAGTACAGAAAAAGAAGTGTTCAAGCTGCAGTTTTAGTCTTCAGCACCAGATTCATGCACCATCGCAGCATAAATTTGACCCATGTCAGACAAACATACATTGCATTTCTAATCATCAAGAGTCGACAACACTCCTGCAACCACCTCCACGAGTATAATCCTTTGGTATTTCTTGGAGGTGTTTGAAACAGCAGCATATGGTTATACTAGATCACGGTTTTATATTGTTTTGTTGTGGAAGAAATCCTAAAGCTGCAGCTGCTCTATAAGCAACTTGCAGTCTCACAGTGCCTATTTCACCCTGCCCAGAAGCTAGGCTAAACTGAACTTACTTGACCTATCAAAAATAGACATGTAAGTTAAAGAAAATTAACCTTTTTCTCTCTCATGATTTTTCAGTACTACATGAGCCATGACCAGTTTGAACAGAAACTCTTAGGAAGTAGGAGATAGTTATGTAATATCTCTGCAGGTGTCATGCTGTGAAACAATTTGTGTAATAATGTGATTTTTTACGTTAACAATGGGACAGTTTGTGGGATTTCTTTCTGAAGAAGGTAGAAGGACAGCCACTAAAAATCAGGCCAGAAGTTTAGAAGAGAGATCATACAAACAGCTCCAACCCTTGATACAACAGAAGGCTGTATGAATGGTACACTACTTAGTTTTTTTCCTAAACTAAGAACATTCCATTTTAGTTCAAGTCATGGTACCATTATGTAAAGTCTGTTAGTGAACTGATTTGGGCTGCTTTCATGAAAATCAGAAATTTAAAAAATAGCTTCTGTTCATTTAAGGTTACAAATTAGATATACAAGGCAGCACTTCATCCACCACTGAAGTGCAGCCATCTGTTTTATAGTACACAGTTATACAGAACAGTTTGAAAAATGGAGAAAAATAAAGACATCTTGCACAGAATGCTGAGAATGGCTTCCCTCTAGCAGACAAGAGCCGCATTTCCCACAGCCCAGAGGCCAATAGCTACAAACTTTGGACCCTAAAAATTGGGCACACAAGTCCATATTGAGACAACTAATTACATCACTATATTTTTAAAGCCATTGAGCATTTTTTTTTTTTTTCCCCAAGCAAAAGAAGACTGTACATAGTACTTCCTAGTATGGAATATATCCCCTGAGAACTAGTTTCCCAGGATATGGAGAAGGCTGAGGCGTCAATGATTTTTTTGCCTCGGTCTTCACTGGCAAGGACCTGAGCCATACCCCACCAAGTCACGGAAGGCAAGGGAGGGGATTGGGACAATGGAGAACCACCCATGGTACATGCCTTCACCCAAGGGCCTGTAGTGACAGGACAAGGGGTAATGGGTTTAAATTGAAAGTGGGGAGGTTTAGATTGGATATCAGGAAGTTCTTCCCGGAGAGGGTGGTGAATCACTGGAACAGGTTGCCCAGAGAAGCTGTGGATGCCCCATCCCTGGAAGTGTCCAAGGCCAGGCTGGATGAGGCTTTGAGCAACCTGGTCTAGTGGAAGGTGTCCCTGCCCATGGCGGGGGGGTTGGATCTAGATGGTCTTTAAGGTCCTTTCCATCCTGAACCATCTTATGATTCTATGGACTTAACAACAGTTCACTTTGCTTCCCCCACTCATGGAGGCTGTAACCTTGGTCTGTGCTGGCCTTGACTGGGAATATCCAAGTGTTTATGGTATGATGACGTTGTTCTACCACTTAGTGGCTCACAAAATTTTGTTGCTGCTCATAGTGAATGACACTTCCAGGTGGGTCTATCATGGATTTTGTGTGTAATCTAAAATTATGTCAGTCATTATAGCAGACGTAAACATACATTGTGTGTTGTGTAAACCGAAGTATATAGAAAACCTGGTTTTTTTATATAATAGTCTCTGAGAAAAGGGGGTTTAAAATTGTTTCCTATATAATTTTCCATCTAAAAAGGGATCTTTCTTTCTTCAGTAATGTTGAATAACTTTTGAGCAGCTTGTCTCAGAAACAGATGCTTAGAGTAAAGCCTGATCAGAAATATTCATAAACATACCAAATATTTTTATGAGTAACTAAAATATATTTTTATAACATTTTAGAAATTATAACCCCAAAGGAAGACAGTGGGATTTTAATTATGGACTTGTTAATCAAGAACTTTGTCTCAGTACTATTTCTCTATAATTTAGCCTTTCCTTCTGTTGGATATTACTGTGACATATCATAAATGCCTTAGGATAGAACAAAATCTCCCAGTTTTTAAAACAAGAATAATTATCCTCTGTCAACAGTTGAAGGGAATAGTTAATCAAAGTAATAGTTTGGTTTCCTTCCACCAAGTGATACATAGGTCTTTTCAAAGAGCAAGTTATCTTTTCGAGATGACTTGATAAATGCCTGGGTGGTCACAGAGAGATTTGCTGGTTTAGCCAATGGGAAGAAACACATATCCCAGTAAAAAGAATTAAAGACCAAGTATGATGCATGCTATATTATCTGTATTTTGAATAACAGCATAAGAATTGGGTTAACACACTGAGTAATAGTAAAAGACTTCTGTATGTCTCTAAATTAGGTATCAAAGAAAATTTAGAAAGAACTTTCAAAGAGATGATATTAAGCCTAAATGTAAGTTTAAGTGTAAATACCTTGACAGAAAGTCTCTACATTTCCCTGTAAGTACACAATTTAACATTTCTATACCAGTTGGTTCTTTTGGCGTGAACATTTGAGGCCATAGATGTAAATGTACTGTACATAGGTCAAACCGATTCTTTCAGTGTATCATCTAATGTTAAAAATTTTCAGATGATAATCTTATGTCAGGTCAGACACATTTAAAGACAGATATATTAGTTTGGTGCTGACAAATTCTAGTCAATATAAATGCCTTCTCTAGCTTCACCTAGGAAATGACTGCATTTTTGAGGAAGCTTATTAAAAAAAAGTTTACTTTCTTAATTTTCTTGTTCATGTCTGTATAGTGAGAAATTCCAGATTTATTGAGAAACATTGAATGTTAAATATATTTTAAGTGACCTGAGGAGGACAAACTATATTTTTCTCCTCTTACAACAGAGCACAACCTAAGGAATATAAAAATTTATGATAAAAATTTATTATAAAAATTTATTCTTATATCTTTTAGATGTGTTTTTTTCTGCTCAGGACTAGAAGTGTTCAGCTTTGAAGACACTGACACTATTGTTTTTTCTTTACTGGATATAGATGAATGAGTATCATCTGAAGCTTAATATTATGACTCCAGTCTGATTTCCAGAGTCCAAGGTCAGGGCTCAGCTCATACATTTAGCTGTCTAGAAGGTAGTCATCAAGGTCAAGCAAGTCATATAGATTTCACTTGTAGCTACTGCATAATCTGATTTTAACACCCGGTCTAAATACTTATATTAAACCTGATCAATTTATTCTGTCTGAAACAAGAAAACCTCCAGAGGGCAATCATTTCACATAGGTATTCCAATGGCTATGAAGAAGGTTAAATAGCTTTCATCTAACTTCTAGGTAAGATGAATCTACCCCTCAGGTTCCCATATGAGATCCATATAGACAAGTTTTCACAATAACAGTATCATAATTGACCCAACTTCAACTTGTTCTAGTCCCTGGTATCTTAGTGGCCTCCATTATCTAAGTGTATATTTTCTATTCTAAGAGCAATTGCAAAATACTGTATGTAAATAATAGAAAAAAAAATGTACTGTGGCATGTGGAATACAGCCAGCCACACAAGGAAAAACAAAAAAGGGATTTTAATTGTGGAGAATAATTGTAGAGATCACTATTACAAAACTGTAATAAAAATTACTGGTATAGAAACTATTATTGTTCCAAGTTCAGTTTCAGAATAAGAGCAAATTTATATGCAAGTCTGATCTAAGTTAGGCACAGAAAGATATACATAGTACCATCTTGGTAAAGATGTGTTTAGAATGACTTCCTTTGACTGTTTTCCTAAGCACCAAATACTTAGAAACTGGCTAAAAAGAAAGGTAATACTAGCTATGTGAAACAATCAAAATAAGGCACTTCCATTCCAATTAATAGTAACATGGAAAAATACAGCATTAATTTGTACTCATCTGAATCTACAGACTTCTGTCTAAAGCAGAAGATTGCCTGTTGTTTGCTTTGGTTTCTAACAGATTTGCAACTGTTGATCTACCAATTAAAAACTAGCTTTTCTTAAATTTTACAAGTTTACTACAAAAATATAGTCAGAGAGTCACCAGATCTAAGAACATCTAATGTCAACATTCTGTTATATTAGGGTCATCAGTGATGGAAGGGTGTGGTTCATGCTCCCATTCTTTGGCAAGCTTACTTTGGGCAATCTTCTATTAGTATTCTGGCTGGATTCAAAAGCACCTGCTGTGTAGCTCCTTGTAGCTTGCCTGCTGCAGCTGTCTAAGATGAATAGGGTTAGTGCAGTGAGTCAAACAATACTCATCCAGATATGTTATAACAGCTTTTGGCCCTCATTGCATTTATCTTAAAGGCAATTATTACACATTTGTTATTTATTTAGATATTTTTAGTCATTATCAAAAGTTCAGTGGACATAATAGACACAAAAGCCTGAACGTTTAGAAAATATGAAAGTATGCTTTGAAAAAACCAGATTTTTCAAGAATTTCAGAGTGTTAAAAAAAACCCCATATCCATCACAAAAACCTCTTCTCAGCCCAAAAGGTCCATGAAATTTCAAGTAAGTCTTTTATGCCATTAAATCCTAGATTTAGAAATTTAAGCAAATTCCCGAACCACAGATCTATTACCAAGCGTGACGGGGTGCTAATTAATTTACCTTTATGCAAACTTGATGCTTAAAAGAGTTACAAAAATCCAGCTCAGGTAACCGCAACTGCTGATATAAAGGTATATGCACCATCATGTATGCATGTAAGTAACCAGAATCATCTACTTGTTTCTAGAGGCTCTATAGTTATAGGAAAAAAAAAAAAAAACACCCCACATTTTTAAAAACAGTGCTTACATTTTGTGGGATTAAAATTAGGAAGCTCACACAATTCAGTGCTAGCATGAATTCAGTTCAAGTAGCAAAACTACTTGAATGTACAGAATGATGAAAACCTGACAGCCACACCTATGGTAAATTGAACTGAAGCGGCTGAAGTAACCGCAGACCAAGAAAGGCCACCATTTTTAAATCTTAAGTTGTCTTTACAGTGTTCTGTAGATATAACCACACTCATCCTGGCTGCAAACCATGTTGTCATTGGCAACCACTTCCAGGATAGAAGTCGTGTAACTGCATGGTTGTGATATTTTGCTTGACTGAATAAGCTCACTGTCAAAAGTGTTGATCGGCTCAGCCAAAATGTTATTGTAACATAGCTACAATATTCCTACCAAAAGTGAGGCATGACTCATGATGACCTGCGTGTATATATGTCCAGCTGTAAATTTAGGTTTGTCTACAAAAGGAGAATATAGATGTTATTTCAGAAACACAGGTTAACTCACTCTGGATACGTCTTTGTGCCGTTTGGGAAAGGACTCTATCCATTGTCCAAACTGACTGAAAGTATTGTAGCCCCCACTTTCAAAGTGGTGATGTTGCTATTTGAGAACCTTATTAGCTAAGAAATTGAATGGGCTTTATTATGTAGTACAGCTGGTGGATTTTAGCTGGTCTCTCCCACTAGATTAGGTCATAGAAAGTGCTTCTGATTGGGCATGCATATCAATCAATAAACGTTTCTTTTTAGCAATAACTGAAAGGAAGGAAACTACACAATTTTACGCCTATTTAAAAAATCAAATTTTTAGTCACAGTATTTAATCTATTGAAGTTTTATTTAAACTAATTTGAACAAGCAGGAAATGAGAATTGGAAACTTCCTTTTCTGCACTGGGCCTTGTAGCCCTGAAAAGACTTGCAGCATCTCCAAGAGCTGTCCACTCTGAACCTACTGGAGGGCACTCCCAGCAGGTTTGGTCCCCCGCTGGCTTCAATAGAGATGGACCTACACTGTTCTTGACCAGGAACTGATGTCATTGTAACTGTGCCTTCACTTTGCAAGCTAGGCAGTATTTGAGATAGGGAAGTGTGTTTCTGGCTATGCATTGTATCACCCGATACAAATTGGACAAAACCCAATTCATCCTGAAAATTTTTCATATTCAGCATATAAAAAAAGGAAAAGTACATTGAGGAAATTATTTAGGTTTTGTTTTGTTGTTTGCTTGGGGTTTCTTCTAGTCTTTTTTTAGACTTTTTTTTTTTTTAAGAGTTTGTTGAAAGATAAACATGCTTCAAACCAGAGTAATTCAAAGTTTTTCTCAGAGTTGGTCCAAAACCAAATATCATTTTATTTGTTATGGAGTTACAGAACATGGCATCCTAGATTGAGACATAATTTGCAATAGAATAAAAATGGAGACATGATTCTTGTCTCAAAATTCTTATAGCTAATTAAGGCAAAAACGTGCCCAAAAAGAATAACTAATAGCAAAATCTGGAATAACTGTAATGGGGGATTTTTTTTCTGAATAGTAGAGGCTAACATTTCACTTTTTCCCCTATATACCACACAATGTTTTAATAACAACAATAAAAAAAAGTCCTAATTTGATACTTTTCCATTTTATACCATAATCACTTTGCTGATTGCTATTATCTTACATAAAGCATAAGAACTAATATCAAAGTACTAACATCTTTCTATTAAAATGATTAGTTGGCAAGAAGACACACAACATCAAAAAATTTACAGGCCACAAAGTGTCACCTTCACATAGGAGGAATTCCCTGCAGTGAAACTGGCAAAGCTCAGCCTGGTCGTGAGTCATGCTAAAGATTCATTTAAATTATTGGAGGGCATCCAACCTATTTAAAAGTCTGGCTACAGGGAGTAACATGTTGTATTTCTGTCTTAGTCCTGCTGCATTTAAGCATAACTAGATCATCTCCTGATTTCTTCCACCCCCAACCACCAAGTACACTGAAGTAGTATTCCACTTACCTATCAATTCTTCTCCTTCACTCATTGGTTTATTTCTTACATCCATTTAATATGCATTCCCCTGAAGATGCTTCTGCTTGGAAGAGTGATGACCCTAACCACCCTGTATCAGTTTTTTTGAAGTTGCCTCAGATTTATGAAGATACCAGTCTATTTCAAGAACATTCAATATTTCCTGGGCATGTGTTTGAAAGAAACAACAAGAAAAACAAAACAACAACAACAAAAAAAAACCACTAACATTTTCAAGGAGACTGTTATCACAACTCAGCAGTACACCAAGAATCTTTTGGACAAGAGTGTCAGTAAAGAGATTATCTGCTAACTGCTATGTGATGTAAAAGGAATTCCTCTGGAAGAAAGCAAAAACCTTGCTATGAACTACAATAACAAGTCTACTGTAGCTCATTGTCTCTATTCTATAACATTAAAAAGATATGTATGTGTTTGGCTTGATACTAGTTTGTTGTAGCCATTAATTTGTCTGTGTCCCAGTGCTAAAAGTAGCAAAGCCTGGTTTACATGCTCAAGATTTCTCACAGCTAACAAAGGATGGAAATTCTGAGTTTAACAGTAGTACGGTCCTATCTCAAAATTTCCTATTAAATAGCCATACTTTAACATAGTTTTTCCCTATGCCTCAGAAATTTCAGCCCAAAAAAAAAAGAGCGAGAGAAGAGCACCGTTGCAAAGATTTAAGAAAGTAAACATATTTGGTTCCCACAGGGAGGGAAAGACAGAGACATGTGAAGTGTAAAGTGGGAGAAAAACATCAGAGTGATACCATGATCTGATGTGATTGCCCAAAATGCACACACACGCTCTAGACTGCAAAATGCATATTAAAATCCCATTATATTTTAACTCTAGTATTTTCTCTGTCGTCCCTTGCAGCATCCCTGGAAAGACAATAGAAAATCTCCATCTTACAGAAAGAAAAACTGAGAGAACAGAGTGCAAAAGCAAGCATATTTTTCTTAATTAATAGCATAAAATTGTCACCAGAACTCAATTTCTGGAAATTATTACCTAAGAGCTACTAAAATATTCTCCTTAGAATTAAACAAAAATAATTATGGTAGAACACTCCTTACCTAAGTTTAATCATTCAAAAGGTAGGTGCCTGGAGCATAGCATCTAGCCTAGGCAATCAATAGAAAGCTGTAGATTGATCCCCACTGATTCATCCCCTTGCCTCCAGGGGAGATACTTATCTCGCAGCCAGCTATGCTATACACCCAGCTTGTAGGCAGCTTAAATTTGCTAGGACAAATCCCAAAGCAAGCTTTACCAACTTTTAAATATTTGGGACAAAAAATCTGACCCTACAACTAGAATCCAGCTCTCCTGAAAGTGTTGATTTATGCCAATGTTGTGGTGGTAAAAAACAATATTCAGAATACTTATGAAAATAATATGATTAAGCTAGGGAAGTCCCTTTTAATAGCTTAAATCATTGTTTATGTTCTGGCTCACTGTTCTTCGCTTTGACCCCTGCATTATGTTTAAATGGCTCAAGAGTTTTGTTATAATATAGCAACACCATGCAGTATGCTAAGTCAACAGTATGATGTGCCCAACTCTGAACACTCAGAAAAACATCACTGCACAGTCACTTGACTTCAGGCTAATAAAGGACTAACACGATCCCTATTCACTTTATCAGTAGTCCCTTTTGTACTCAGTTGCACTGTGTTATGACTTCATTTAGTAGATTTATAATACTTGTACTTGAAACATCTCTCTATCGCTGAATTGAAATAATTCTGCAGCTCCAGCAAGTTGGACAAGTAAGCCTCTTGTGGTGTTCTATTTATAATGGCCTATACTCTGAAGTATAACATATCAGCACATTTTGAGAAGAGCACTCAAAACTGTCAGTGCCTTTGTTACATATGCAGTGCCATACTTCTGAAAGCCCTCTGTTTACGCATGTGCAAGTGCATGCAGAAGGCACTGTGTGAAGGTTGAGAAAATTTGTACTTATCTCCAGAAAAATAATGGGTTTAGACTGTAGTAAAAAAATGAGTCATCCTAGAAAAGACGCAGAATTCTCATTGACTTAACTGCTCAATATTTAATAATTATTCTGGTGCTAATAGAAGTAGCCCCAATCCTTTGGGACCTATTAATGCAGACTTTTCACCCACTCTGTCTTTCTCTTCTGTTCATTTGATTCTCTACATGATCAAAGTCATACAACAGACAATGCAATATAAATGTATATGCTAAGAGAGAGAAAAATTAACAGCAAGTATAACAGATGAAGAGAGCAAAGACGTAGAATGGAAGAAGATGTATTAAGACTGGAGAAGCAAAGGCAAAAGCCCGTCTAAGTAGGCCACACACACTGTTAATGTGGATAAGTGAATAATTTTAAGAAGCAGCATAAATGTTAGCATGTTTGTGTTACAAACTGGTAAATGCTCCAGTTACTCTTCCCAAAATAGCAAGAAAGTGGCACATCTCTCCTCATGAGATCTCAGCATCACACTCTGAGCTATGAAGTAAATTAGGTTACACAGGTTTATTGGAAAGTCTGCTTTATTGCCATTGGGAAAAGGGTATTTAATGGACTTGGCTAATAAAGAGGCTGCAATACTGAAACAGGTCATGTGAGTACACATAAAACATGCCTCTCCAGTCAGCATTAAAAGGTAAAAATTCTCAGAGCTCTCCCCATAAAACTTTCAGGGGTGATCAAACAAAAATTATAAGCAATGAAACTTTAGAACACAAGTCTTTCAGAAGTTTGTTTTGAATGCATAATACTCAATGTACATTAAGAATAACTCTACTAGGCATCTAAAGGTATTGCACTGTCTTTCTCCAGCAGAAATATTTTGAAATTTTGCTCCTGTAGAACTGTTGAGTACATGTGTATTTTGAGTGTTGGACAACCACTGTAAAAAATCAAGTGCTTATGGATATAACAACCTCTTTTATTCAGGGCTCATTTGATGAACATCAATTGTTTGGATATTCTGAGGAAAACTAAGACAAAACCAAACAGCAGGTTTACAGCTGTATCATAGAAATTATACACTTATACAGAAATTATACAGCTGTAATTCCACCATCCTCAGTTTTACCTGCCTTAAACAAAATACAGATCCAGCTGGATCTTTCAGCACTTGCATCACATTCTGTCATTATGGTCAGATGGACTGACACTCTCCTTGACAAAGGGGGCCTACTCCTAAAGCCAGATGATCATGTGAAGGTGAATTGGATCTCCAGAATCCTTTAAGCCTTCCTCTAATCAGTTGCAATTATGCTCTTCCTTTCCTAATGTAACACAAAACCCATTTCCCTTGAAATGGGGATGAAAGATGTCATTATTTAAAAGCCTTATAACCTGCTCACATAAACCAGACAGAAATTCAAGGTGAATCTTCAGACAGAAAACCTGAACCCATCTACTATGCTTGTTTATTTAAGAGAGAAGAGAGTGAAATCTTTGCATCATATTATTTGTGTGGTGTTTAGGTCATTTGATATCTACTGCTTTTTTTTCTTCTGGCCTTCAGTATTTTTCTTGCCCATTATTTTATGAAAAGTTAAAGAACAAAATTTATCTGGAGTCAATATATCCTAGAGTATGTTGAGGTGAGACTCCTACTGTAATGGTTGCACTTGAACACCCCTCAACCAAGGTAGTTGGGTACAAGCTCCAATTGTTACAAAAAGCTGTATGTAGCTGGGCCAAGAACTCCTCTTGTTCCTCTGAAAACCCATAACAGAGCAGAGTGACACAGTGAGCATAGATGCATGAGCTTGGAACACCGATCATGTGACTAACACATGACTAACAGGTGACTTTTCCAAAAGTCAATGAACAAAGGAAGTTGTGAGTACAAGGAATCTAATGCATATCTCTTCCTTTTCATGTAGTTTGACTGTGAGCCAACCACTGCATCCCATAAATATGACAGCCTAAGTGAGCCTTTCTTTGGGCTCTCTCTGCTAGGCAGTGTGGCTGCATGGCAGTGACCTCCCTTGAGCTGGGATGCTTTTCAAGGTTGCTCCTCGAGGCAGACCTTTTACTAATGGGGTAGATCTCTGGTAAGTGGCCAATATCATGCATAACCCTGTAGTATGATAATTTTGATTTTGCTTTGGTAACTTTGCATGCTGAATGGATGATAATGAAACATTAGATAAACTTTGCACATGTAATCCTTTAGACATAAACCACTGACCAAATCTGGAACTAAGTTTGAATCCAGCTGCACCTAGACTCCTCTCTGAGGAGTCTATAAAGCAAGGGGGTCCATTCTGAACCCTGTAACTCAATGGGAGGGTCTTCCTTATCTTTCTCATCTCAGAATGATTCACAGAGACACCAAACTCAAGTGTAACTCAATTTTCCTTTGTATGTTTTCCCATGTAGTAATTAAAAGAGTGAATCTTGACATTGAACTTTGTTAAGTCACACTTTTACAACATCATATTAAAACTACCTTTGTTAATACCTTTGGTAAGCACCTTTAAGCAATCCGAATCACCCATCCATAACACTTACCTTATTCAGATACAGTAAATTCCCTAACACTGATGTTCAAAATTTAAAATATTCGAGAAACAGATCATTCTTTTCCACCTTCCCCTTGCTACATTAATCTGCTGAGACTAACAAACTGTAGAGATAAAAACTGGTAGTTATGTCAGATTAATGTCACTGTTTAAAACTATTGCAAGTGAATCAAAACTATTCAATATCTAAACCCATTTTATAACTATTAGCATAATCAGCTTAGTAAGAGGTTGATCAACCTCAATTTCTTTCAGATTGAATGTCAGAATATTTCTGCTATTAAGTTGATTAAATCAGTGTCATCATCTTCTGAATGGGGTGATCACAGTATAAATGTCTAGCTCTACACAATTCAAGTATAACCCTAAAAATCCAGAATATCTATTTATGAGCACAAAGCTCAGTTCTCTCTCATTCATTTTGCAGCAAACCTGCAATTCTGTTGACTTGAGCTGCACCCCTTTGATGTAACTGAGGGGAATCCCAAGGTCAGTGGAATTTGTCCTAAAAAATATCCTGAAATATGACAGAACAACTGAAAGTCAGTTCTTCCAACAGCTGTCAGACCTCTTCAGGAAGATGTTACTGAGCATTATAGCATGGAGGATTTGCCTCAGTACTTGATGAAAGACACTTCTGCATTCCTAAGACTGTACCTGAGCAGCCTTAGTTGCAACTCTTAAGATGAAAAACTAAGTATCACTGCTTCCTGTTAATTTGTTAAATAATGCCAAACCCCAGAAAAGATTATGTACTGGGAGCTTGGTTGCATTTCAGCTTTTTACATACATGCATTGTCTGTTCTGGAGTAAAATACAAACACTACGTGTTCATACTGAAACTATTAATGAAACAGCAAATAATCAGCCTAATTTTACTGACTTTTAGGTAGCTATGTTGATATTTATCATGTTATACCGACCCAACTCAAGAGTGCAGAGTTTGGGAAGGACTGTTTTGTTGGTTTGTTTTGGGGTTTTTGGTTTTTTTTCTCTTTCCTCCTCTATAGTAAAACATTCATCATGAAGCCCAAGTCTATTTATGTTCTTACAGCTAGCAGTATAACAAAAGCTAAACTCAGATGTCTGCAGTATCTAATTAAAAGAGGGAAAATAGTACTTAACTAAAACTGGGTTTACACATAGTTCTGTTTTCCAGTTAAATGAAAATAAAGATTAATATGAAGAAAGTGCACCTCCACAGATGCACCAAGATGAAGCTTTAAGGAACAAGGATAGCCTTATCTATCTTCAAATTCTTACTGTACCAATTACAGAAACCTTGAGCTATGGAAAAAGATTTTTCAAAAGTAAAGTCTGTCTTTCACAAAAAAATTTTTTTAATGAACACTGTGCTACATGTAAGGAGTTAAGACCTGAAAATAACAAAAGAACTGTAATTAAAATGACATGAGATCATTGAGAAGAAGCTCAAAGGCAACAAACCTTGTACCATCATGACAAAAGACTAGCTGACAGATGAGAGGCATGCTTGCAAGGAAACGTAACCTCTTTCTTACTGTGAGAAGTGATATGAGATTTTTCCCTTCCTTTCTCTCATTCACAGAAGAATGAATTGACCCCTCTTTTTCCTTTTTTCATCAGATAGAACATTGGATAAGAGTGAAACAAATCCTTGATACCTTTACAATTAGAGAAACTCAAATATTAGCCAGCTACAAAAATAATCCTTCCCCTTGTATTTCACTTTCTGCATGAAGCAGAAAAAAGGGTGGTGGCAGGAGATCAGCTTCTTCCATCGTTACTCACAGAGAATTACATACCCCCCTATAACAGGTGCTACCTAGATATCCTGGAGCATAACTTTAGGTCATTTGCCTCTGATGTTTCCAGAAGTATATGACAGCTCAGGCATAACAGGATAATGAATCAAACAGTCTCCAAGATGTTGTTATAAATATTGTGGATAGGAGAATACACCATACTTGATTGAATACAACTGCCTTGATCAATTTAGGACGACAGTCTTTCCATCTTTTTCTGTACATAGAAAGATTCCTTGGAAATCCTGGGAGGGAGGAACCCACAACCCTAGAACAGAATAAGGTAAGACGAAATCATAGGTAGCTAATCATTTCTGAGGCAGCAAGCAGGAAACTCACACTAACACAACCTTGAAACAGTAACAGGACTTGTAGTATTTCTGGTTTTCTACCTGTTTCCCACCCCCAGCTGAAAGTGACAGGTCAGTAACACAAAATGTGTAACCCAAGGCTGTGTTAAGTTAGAGACAAGGAAAGACGATCATCTACAACAGCCAGCCAGTGAGGTATCATTTTCAACACCTGTAGGGTATAACCACTCAACTGCAGGGGGATCCACAAAATTCTCACTACTTCACTAATTTTGCAAGCATGCTCTGCTACTGTAAAGAGGTATATTATTACAGGTTATATATCAATATAATAGAGCACGACGGAAAAAGTACATCCATCATCACCTTTTCCCATAACAAGGCAACTTCAGGCAACATCCTACTTAAGCAGGATCTGAAACAGCAGTATAAAATAGATTCTGACAAGGAAATGCATTAAGTGGAGAAAATGCATACTCTGCAACTCATGGATGGATGCACAGACATACAGATGGGAAACTAATGAGTGTTTTTATTGTCTTCCTGACATCTGTCAACTAATAACTGATAAAATCAACATAAGAAAGATCACAAGTGATGATGTTGCTTGGTGCTGTAAAAGTCTTCAAGAGCTTCTAAAGAAAAATCTTTGTTCCTTGTCTGGTGTGGGTTTTTTCTGGCATTTTTCACTTAAGAGCTGTCCAGAAAGTTTATCACATAGGTCTGTCATCTTCTGCATTTTTTAACCTGAGAAAATAGTCATGTATTTAGAAGTAAAAATTCCCTTGGAAACCTGAAGAAAGTGATTCAGCGTGTAAACAGTGTAAGCCCAGCCCTGAGAAAACACACACTTTGCTTTACATAAACTTCAGAAGTCATCTATATCACGTAACTCAATTCTCCAAATGCAAAATGTCATTCCTGCCAACATACTAAATAAGCTGCTGCACGGACACATATATCACAGAGAGATGCTGCACAAAAAGCTGCCTTTGTGACCAAAAGGGCCTCCTGAAGGTATCTTCAGACTAAAGTAATTGCACATACCCAGTGAAAAGCAAAGCTTTCAAAGTACAATATATACATAAGAAATAAATCCAAGTCAGAAAAAGCTAAAGGATTTATGTATTCATACTTCCTCTGTTTCTTTCTGTTCGCTTTATAAAGTGGCCCAGATTGGTCATCATAAGAATTTTTCAGAATATAAAATAAGTGTAAGTACTATTAAAGGATCATTGGAGCAGAAGGTCATGATTCTTGAGGTGGGTAAACTTAATTTGATTCAATACTAATTTGTCTGGGCTGCTGCCAGTATTGATAGCCTTGTCATTAGCTCAGCACTTGTGGCACTAGCAGTAGCATTTGCTGAGCATGGCAAGTCCATTACAATGCTCTGCCAGCTGCCTCTGCAGCTACCTAGGGCACATCTAGGAGTCACCCTCTCCTAGTCTTTCATCAGAGAGTATCATCAGACAGGACAAGGGGTAATGGGTTTAAATTGAAAGCAGGTAGATTTAGATTGGATATCAGGAAGAAGTTCTCCACAGAGAGGGTGGTGAGGCACTGGAACAGGTTGCCCAGAGAAGCTGTGGATGCCCCATCCCTGGAAGTGTCCAAGGCCAGGCTGGATGAGGCTTTGAGCACCCTGGTCTAGTGGAAGGTGTCTCTGCCCATGGCAGGGGGGTTGGAACTGGATGGTCTTTAAGGCCCCTTCCAACTCAAAGCATTTTATGATTCTATGATTTACAGAAGTGAGAAGAGAGGTTTACACCCTCCATCATCATGAACACATATTTTGTTTGCTTTTTACTTCAGAATAAACCTGAGAGACATTCTTCAGCGATTTACCTCAAGGTTTCCCTCGTTCAGCAATGTTTATTACAGGAATATATCAGAGATGTAGTTGACAACATTAAAGATGCTTATTCAGGCACCAGAAGAAACCTCTCCAACCTCTCGAACTCCTTCAGGTTCAGCTTTTGCTACTGTTAATTTAAAAGCTGAGAAAGAGTAGGTGTTTTTAAACAGTGAAGAAGCCAGGTGCATCAAAAACCCCCTCTGACTGCAGAGAATATTTTGGCTGCTACTCCGAAGCTGTTACCAATAATTTCATTCTTTTAGCTAGGCTTCAGCATTTGGAAAGAAAGCCTGGCACAGTGGAGACAAACATGAAGTGCTAGAATCCCAAAACTGTGATCCAAATTACATAAGGACAATAAGTCTCCAATAAAATTAGAAGGAGTTTCACAGCTAATTTCAATAAAGCAGGGGCTTTAGAACTCTAAAACTCTTGCCCTACTTGAAAATTTTTCCAGTACCTAAGCCATTAGAATACAATAGATCACAGAACAGAATAAACTTCTGGATATACATTCCTTGAGGTTCCGAATTTCCCTTTCATATTCTGATTTTATTCTGGATCACATTTCCTATGATTTATACAAATGTAAATCATAACATGATGTCTGTGAATTTCACATAAACTCTGTATCAAGCCTCTATAACTACAAAATAAAATATAAACCTTCATCCTATTTTGAAGCACACAACTGCAAGTATCTAGAGGAAAAAAAAATTAAATGGAATATTAAAAACTGGAGAGAGAGTATTTGTATTTTTGTTTTAAAACAATACCAATAAAATTAGACACTAATTTTATTACTGTTTCTTCCCTATCTCAGGTACTGTTTTTATTCTCTCAAACTCAGAAACTCAGGGATTTTTCAGTTATGAAGTCTATGAGAAGTGGTGGTTTGTTGATGGGAGCCGAAGTTTTATTTTGTGAGCTACTTCATACAAGCAGCAGTTAATGGGAGCTCTGCTTTGCAAAGCAAAGCTTGCTAGGGAAATGAATAGGCAGAAGAAACAATGAAGAAATCTTTTCCTTTTAATGACTTCCTCTGTAATGAACAACTAGATTCCACTATTTAAGATTTTGTTTACAGGAAAAAGTTTTTTGGTCAGTCTTTATTAATAACATGTAAGAATTAGGTTCTCTTACAGAATTATGCAATACTCTTCTATAATTTTTCTTGTCACTTCCTCTGAAGTGCCTCATTAAGGCTGAGGCAAAACTTGGACTAGCAGAGCCTTTCATTTTTCCCTAAAAAGCATCTGTGTGCCTAATGTGTGTGTTTTCACCACATAGTACTGTTAAGTTTTGCTGCCCTACCTTTCTATTGGCATCGTATCTCGAGACACTCCCTGTGACGGGGTCACTTCAGTTTCTGATTGCCTTCCATGAAGTTTCAATTCAAAATATTTTGAGTTTTTCTATTCAAACTGCCAGAATTTCTACTCTGTAAAAATCCAGAATTTTCAGACTCTTAGTGTGGGTCAGTATGAAAACAAAACAGTGGAAGACCAGAATTTCCCCCAAGTCTGATGTTACAGATTTCATTCATCCAGCCTACGTGGGATATATACTGCTGGCCATGTACTAGTGGATTATTGCCTGCCTGGAGATGACCTTGTCCTCATGCTGCTAATATAACTGTAAGAAGGTCTGATGTTTCAGACAAACTCAAACCCACATCTGTACCACAACAAGTTCAGCGTTTGCATCTGTCAATACAAATATAGGGAACCAAAGCCAATGAGATTGTTTCATAGAAAAGGAGGACTGAAACCAAGCTTCCAGGCCATTGTTTCCAGCTCATCTCATTCTGAAATAACTAGAAATAATAAATTTCTAAAAGAAAATAGCAACACTACAGGATTTACTAGAGCTAATAATAAAAAGTCAGAAAATTATTCCAATTCTTACATATACAGTGATTTTTTTTTTTAATTTAATTCATGTCTCCATGGAAATGTCAGAAAACTCTCTCCAGTTTAAAATAAAGTTTAAGAGAAGAAAAGACACCACAGAGTAGTCATAAAGATTCATAAGAGAATAAATTTACCTCCAAACAACTCTTAATTCTTATTAAACTAGCTATACTAGATTGTGGTTTTCTATGGAGAAAAAATTTTTAAAAAGCATGTTTTAATCATAATGAAAACATACCAAACACCAGTATTTTCATGATACTGAATTTTATCTCTCACTAATGAAAGTATTTCCAACCTTTTTCCTTATTCTTTTCTGTTAAGCACTATGTTCATACACACAAGAAAGACATTTGCAACTTTCTTCAACTGTAAGCACTTTACTCTAAAGTGTATTTCAAAACAATTATCAAGCATTTCATTCACTGTGTTGTCTACCCTTGGGGTTCTAGATGAAAGATGAATGAGTCTAAAAAAAGAATAAGCATCAAGGGGAAAAAGCAGAAGCCAATGTTTGTGTTTATATATGTAAATAGACACACAAGATTGCTCACCACTTTCATGTGTTTACCGTCTGCAGTCAACATCAGATATTTGCTAAATACGTAAAGTATCTGTGATCCTTGGAACAGCTGGTCTCACTGTAAAACTGAGATCTGGGGCTGTGGGTGGCAGTGGAATAGTATAGGGTCTGCACACCTGCACTGAAGAGTGTACATAAACAAGTTACAGACATTGACCCTGGTCCCTTTCTTTCTGAAGACTTTTTTTTTTTTAAAGAAAAAGGTCAAGTTCTTACAAAGCATTTGCAGGATCTGGGTCATGCTACATATACAACTGGAATAGTCCAATGATCTTTCTGCATCATCTGAAGCAACTTGATTCAAGATCCTGAAATAGTATTTCTGTGTCATTATTTTTAATGCTGGTTTTAGTGCAAGTCAATTTATTTGAAAGAAAAAATTGCTTTAAAATTGCTTCAAAAATGCAAGCATATCCTGTTGGATAAATACAAGCAGAGGTGAAGAAGTCATTACAAGCCTTCAGTTTTGCTCCTGCTGATGGCAAAATGTCGGCAAAAGGTTCCCAGCAACACTTCTGAAAATGAATACTATTCATGGGACTAATTCTTGAATGTGAGAGTGGAAAACCTGGAATAATATCCAGTCTAAGTAGAATAAAATCACTGCCCTTTCTGCATCTATGTGGAAAATACCAACCTTTCTTGCTATGCTTAAAACACTAAAAGGTGTTGGCATCATACACACATCTTTGAGAATTGAAATGTCATGTTCACTATGGGAGAAAAAAGGATCCTCAGGTGCTCATTACTACTAAAAAGTGTTCCCACAGAAACCAAACCCCAGGCTTTCTCTACATGATCAGCTTTTAAAGGTTAATTAACAATAACGAGTGATAAAAATTTATAACCAACTGCTTATAATTTTTTGATGGTATGATTTTCCAATCTTTTATCATTGGGCTTATGCCTGAAATCAAAGACCCATCTGTTCACATCTCAGAAATGCATGGGGGGAAAAAAATATTTAATATTCTAAACCTTTTGCCCCATGCTGGAGAGAGAGAACTCATTCATTTTCCATCCCCATGCTCCCAAGACACAGATGCTAAGCAACTTTGAAATAAACATCTTCAAAACCTTTTCATCATAAGCATGCTACATCAGTTTAGTAAAAAATCTGGAAACAGTAATTTAAACAAGATCTATTACCACCTTTGTTTTGTATCTCAAAGAAGATTTTCTGTAGATTTTTTGTCCTACTATAAGCCCCTTCCATCTCACCTTGCTGCCATAAAGTGAAGATAAACTAAAGTGCTACTATTTTTCATGGGCTTTTTAGGAACTGAGAAGTCACAGCTTGTGGGCTTGCATTTATGTTATTTTCAATGCAATTATATTTTCTCATAAGTTCTTCACTAGAAATTTCTTAGTGAAATTTTCTAGCATCTTACAAACTCCATTGTGTGGTTCTCCTATTAACTTGTATTCTTAAACTTATGTATATATCCACTCACCATGGATGTTCTGCTCACCACATACAGCAGTTTTAGCTAGGCAAACTTCAGAAAAAGTGTCCATTTAGCCAAGATCAAGGAACATAAGCAATCTTGATGGAAAATTATTTTATGTCTAGACCTCTGCAACATCTCTACTACTCAGCTTTGCTGAAGAAAAATTTGCCAAGGAAAGAAAGAAAACCATGAGAAGATAAGGAGCAACATTGAATACAGGAAGATCCAGTCTATCATGTCTGCATTATGACCTAGATAAGGTTGTGATGATATAAGAAAAACTGTGAAACATCAGGCAGGGTAATTGAGTGTGAATGTTTTTCAGTTTTCAGAGCTCAAAACCACTTGCAAATAAATACAGTTGTGAAGGCAGTATTTATTAGTAACTGATCACTCCCGGCTTTAAAAAAGAAAAAAGTTGAATTTAGTTTGACTTAATTTTTAATGGAGTTGCAGAAAGCTAAACTGAAAGATACTAGAAATGAAATAGAAATGTAAGGTTTAAATGGTCTATTTAGAAGATCAATGCTGGAGCTTAAAGAAAAAATACATTGCTGATATAGAAAAATTCAAGACTATCTGGGATTTTTAAAATTCAGACTGTTATTCAACCCAGAACAAGATCAAGTTCCCAACTGTTCCAGCATATACTTTCTGCAGCTTGACTGTCAGCTTACCATACCCACATTGGTTCTACAGAACCCTGAGCATTTACTTTCCACATTTCATAATATTACCAACAAAACTCTCAAATGCTGACCTGCCCATCAAGCAATTATAGGCTGCACTGCACTTGCTTACAGCTGCACTAGACAGTAAGAGTCATACTGTTCAATAGAAATTACGAGTATGCTGAAGGATTAACACAAGTAAATCATTTGGTATATCGATCCTCTAAAACAACATATGACATTACAATGTACAAACAATTATAATGTTAAATGCTTACTCTCACATTTTGGAAGTCCTACCACAAGCTATTCTATCCTGTATAGATAGAATACATTTATTGAATGTATTTCACATTTATTGAATTTAGAATCCTTTCAACACAACAAAACAGCATACATGTATTGCATAAATCTGCACACACAGAAATCACTGCAAGTGTACACAACAGGAATAAGGAATTCTTTAGCCCTGAGAGAATGGTTCTATTCTTTTAGTTCATTGCTTCTACTCATGGCTTGAAAACGTTCATCTACATGATAACGTCTGACTTGCACAATGACCCAACAAGCAATCATTTGCAAGCTAATTCTCAACCTGAAAAAAAAAATGGGTTATGGCCACAATGCAGCTATAATGCCTTGGTAGTGTCGGAGCATTCACCACAGGAGGGCAATCCTGATATGACAGTAGGAAGCTGTGTACCTGTGTGGGCTCTCATGTCCATGCTCACCCCACTTTCAACTGACTGCATTTTGCATATTAGAGCTGCGTTTGTATTATCACTGTCCTGATCATGAAAATGAGTGGTTTTTAAGAGGATCACTATTATAGCAGGCTTCTCTTTGGCTTCCAGACTTCTTTCTAGACAGTTGAGGGCATGGACAGAATAGGAACTTCTGGAAATGTTAGTGCTGGTTCAGCAAGTATTAGTTTAAACTGTATGCATCATTACTCAAAGACATTGCAAGCCATCTATGAGGCCAAGTTAAAGTGGAAGTTTTCAGTATTCAGTGGCTGAACATTCTTGATATCAGTCCAAAGAGTAATTAGAATATTGCCATAGGGTTAACCATCAGAAAAAAAGGATATCAGAACTCTGCATTTTTTTTTCCTAATTCTACTAGAATTGTGAGTACTCAACTATTTTTTTATTCACCCATTTTTAAAATGCATTCAAAAATATCTGTATGAAAGACTGTGAATACTTCTTATACATTAAAAGTACTTGTTCAAGTACTTTGGGATATAAGCACCCCTCAGTGATTGCCCCATTTTTAATCTAGATGTTTTCACAATCAGTTGTGACTTATTCCAAGAGCAGTGCCAGTCATTTCTTCAGCTCACTGTTAGTTTGCTTGCTATCTGCAACAGAGATTTTGGAAAGGTCTCAACTCATGGAGAAAAACATCTTTCTTCATAAATACAAGTGGAGGGATTTATTCCTTCAGTGTATCCTGATGGGTTCATGAGCCAAACAGAATAATTGCACCCCATTTACTTAAGCTGGTTCAACCAAATAAACCCTGTGTGTATCTTGTGTCCAAAAGATACATCAGAGTGAAAGAGTTGACATATTTTTTGAAGGACGCTAGCATATCATTTTAAGCTCAGGGATATCCATTAGATTTCCACTTTCCTAGCCTCATAATAACATGACCCCATACTGCCAGCAGTGATCTTCAGTAAAAACAGAGTTTGGAACTTATATTTAAACAAAATATGATCAAACTTGAATCTCCAAAAACTAAAAGATTGAGCATTACAGGCTGCAGAGCAAATCAGTTTGAGAGCTCTGACCCCACCTTTTGCGAAGATGCATCAAAACACAAGCAAGATGCATCACCATATTTCACAATGAAAGCTCTTAGTCATGTCAGAAATACCAAAGCAATAAGAAAGTGCATGTTTGTATTGGGTTTGTATCATATGGGAAACAAAAATCCCACTTGTGATAAATAGCAGTACCCTGGTGCCTGCTGATCTCACACCCACTATAGTCTGACATTGCCAGCCTTAAGCAGACCTGCTATTATTTGTTTTCATTTGACTACAGGCAGACCTGTTGTTTAAGAATTAAAAGTTTACTGCTTTTACAGTACTCTACTATGGCTACACAGCAGAACATTTTTTCATGTCTTGTATCTACATTATTTTCTTTAAACGCTTGGAATTCAAACACATTTTTAAATGCTTGCTTTTGAGACTGTATATGCACACATATATACACATTAATGCACATTATGCTTGCACAGAAGCAGAGCAATCATACATTAAAAAAAAAAAATAGGCTTTCAGGCACTTTTCTGGTGCACAAACACGAGGCTAAATGCAAGTTGTCAGAAAACTGCAGTGAAAAGGATTTTTTTCATGCGTGTTGCTTAAACGTTCAGTGGTACCAGAATGTCACTCTGGCTCTAGGACTGTCTACAGGGTAGAGTCCCTGTAGTGTAGTCCCATGGAGTGTTTCAAACTCCCCAGGTAAAGTGGGTTATGTTTCAGTGCACTGTGACGCCCTCACTTGTATCCATGTTCTTCAAGTAGAAACCAGATCAGAAAGCAATGGTGAGAGACACAGAGCAAGGAGTAGCGTGTATTTACGTTAGATACACAACCAGGTTCTTAAATATAGGTGTTGCATCTTCAGCACGTTCCTGTGTTAGGCTGCCTGCAAACATCCTAATAGATTCCTGGTACTCAAAGAAACTTTCATTTGTTTTCTTATTTTTGTTTTAATCCTGAAAAAAACGTCAGGATTGTTTTCAACAGACACTAATCATTCTGATCTAGGTGGGTAATAGTGCTATTTACAGGATTAAAATAACGAGTTAAAGACAGATAACCCAACGCTATTATTGCAGCAACTGAAATCTTTGGTACACAATGATGCAGAGGGTGGTGTTGAACCTCAGGGAGTTCAAAATTAATAAAAAGTTTAAAAAAGCTATTCTTTAAAGTTAGAATTAGTTATTTTTACATCAGGAGTACTATTCCTATGACTGATTTTCAAATTATCAGCAATTTTAAACCTAGCAGTTATGTAGCAATACATATCTTGTCTGAGTCGATTAAACTGATTATGTTTCCCATCATTATAAACTAAACATACTTTACTTGAGCTACTGTAAAATACAATCTAATTTGACAAGGACTACTATTCATTTTGCAGATTCTGTATCTTTGTACATACATCTCCCTTGATTACCTTTATACATATATACAAAGCTTAAGGTATTTAAAGACATAAAAATCTAGCTCAAACAACAAATACCAGCAAAAACCTCTCTACCTGGACTGGTGAGATGGACATGTACGTGTGTTAAGAAGTCCATCAATTTCAAATTTAGCATTGCAAGAAAATTCCATTGGTGGCAGAACATACCCTACTCACACTTACTTTAAAAAAGTAAAACTTCCTCCACAAAGAAAGTCTAACGTTTCACCATAGTAAGTCAACCAGTTGTTTTTATTTATGTAAAATTTGTCATTTACTGATCTGTAGATATAAACAGTTCAGTACCTGAAAAAGGACAGTAAAGTGGTTTAACTCTGGAAAACACAAGGAGTTACATACAGTGGAGCTTGGCCTAACATTCTCTTTAATATTTCTTAATATAAATCTATCTTTATTGTATGTTTTCTGCTGTTACTACTATAGGTGTAGTCACACTCACAGCGCTAATAACCAGGTTTGCTCTGGTTTTGCTTTCATGATGAAAAAGAACACTTTTCCTTACAGACTCCAAGATCAGCTTCTAGGATTTATGCTAATTATTTCCTAAGGTTCTTCCTCACTTTTTCCACTCTTCTCCCTTTTCAAAATGGCACTAACTCACCTAGAATGACTCTTCTCTATATTACAAATTTTATGATGCGGCAAGCTTCTAATGGAGTGAATGGTTCCATTTCATACTTAGAGACATATGTATACGTAACACTGAGAAAATTTCCAGTGTACTCAGTTGTGCATATGCTCAGTTACAGCATTTTGATCCCTCTGGGATATAGTCTTTTCTTAAGACAGATCTTTGCTCTTCAAGCTTACATATCAGAGCTCTAAACTAACACAGACCCAATTTTACATGTTGTCATGGGATTAGATCCATCACTGAGCATAAATCAATTGACCCCAGCACCTCAGCTAACGTAAAAAAACCTGTTAAATATAATTTCACACAGAGACAATATTGACATTACAGATTGTGCAAGCAATTCTGCTATAGAGAAAAAAATGGATATTTCTTGAATAAAGCCCCACTAAAGAAATTAAAATAGCAAAGTTCCAAACAGAGCCTGAGTAGTTTGTAAAAGTGTGGGAGGAAAAATTTGGCACCATTAAATATTTAATTTAATTACAGAATTATACATTAAGTCTCTTGAGCCTTGCATTGTGTTTTTTCTAGAATACCATTGTTTTCCACATATTCTTTCTGTTGCAGATGGAATAAAAGTCAAGAGTCACTAAAAATCCAAATACCTTGTTCTGAAGTTTATCACAGTAGCCAACACACTTCAATAACAAAAGGGAGATCTGCAACGAATTTCATAACATAGCAAAGAGAGACAGCAGCTGCTGCTGACAGATACATCTCCATTTCAGGGAATAACCATGCGTGCTTTAAATCACTGAAGAGTACATTTATTTCCAAATTTTTGGAATCAGATTATGTGAACAGTAACAGCAATGGCTGTCAACCACAACTTCTTATTTGGTGACTTACGTTATTAAATGCTGCTGACCATCAAAATATTATGACTTTTTTTTTCAGCTTCATGAATTACATCTCTACAGTTTCTCATCTTTTTTGATTTTGTTTTTTCTCCCCTCTTTGAAGGCAGACAACCACTTAATAGCATATGGAGTCTATAAATGTATTATGTTAAATAATATCTGTCATTTGACTAAAAGCTCATCATAACACATTTTTTCTTCATAGTCACAGCTTTTATCTACAGGAAGCAATGAAGCAAGTGTTAGCTTTAATATTGGTACAAGGAAGTAATACATGTTTTATTGGAGAAGTTTTCTTGCAAGTGATACAGGCAAGACAGGTCGCTCATTTAAGAGGGTCTGAAGTGGATTCATCTCTGAACGAACTGAAAGCCAAAGTTAACTGAAGTTGACTCTGGTAAGTGATGTCAGAGGCAACAAGAAGGGCTTCTATAAAGGCATAAGTACACCAGGTGGCCTGGTGAAAAAGGACTTGGTAAAAGTTGGTATATTGAATGCCACCTTCTCCTCACTCCCAGAAGGCATGACTGACTGGGCTGGCTTTAGTTGGAGCAGAGTTAATTTTCTTCACAGTAGATAGTATAAGGCTATGCTTTGGACCTGTGCTGGTAAGAGTTATGATAACACTGGTGTTTTTAGTTGTTGCTGAGGAGTGTTTGCACCAAGTCAAGGACTTCGTCAGCTTCTGATAGTCCACCTGTGTTCCCAACATCTTTGCTACAAGAAGTCAGGAGGGGACAGAGTCCAGACAGCTGACCCCAAACTGACCAAAAGGATATTTTATTCCCTAAACCATCATGGTCAGTATATCAGTTGGGGCTGGGCTGGGGACCATGTTGGTTGGTTTTCTCGTTCACACTATCTCGTAGGGATTCCTTCTTGATGGTTGCAGCTCACACAGACTCAGGTGCAATCACCCACTGAGAGCACTGGGCTGCCATGGATTTACCTTGTAGCACTGTCTTTTCTTGGGAGCACTGGTAATTCTGTTTTTTCTTGGGACACCGGGGTTTTCATGGCAGCAGTGGGGACCCCAGCATTCTCTTGGCAGCAGCGGCAGCCTCGGGGCTCTGGCATCTTGGCAACACTGGTTTTTTTTGGTGGCACCAGCAACATCTTGGCTTGCGTTAGGAGGAGGTTTGCCACTATTAGTAAGCCCAAACCCGAAGCACTGTGTCCAATACTGTGTTCCCCAGTGGACATACTGGAGAGAGTATTGCAGTGGGCCATGAAATTTATGAAGGGACTGGAGCCTCTCTCATATGAGGAAAGCGTAGGAGCACTGCACTGCTTAACCTGGATAAGATGCTCAGCGGGTCTTTTATTAATGTATAGAAATATCTGAAGACAGTGTGAAAAGAGGATGGATCCAGGCTCTTTTCAGTGTTTCCCAGCAACAGACCGGAGGCAATGGGCACAAATTGAAACATCGGAGGCTTCCTCTCAACATCAGGGAACTCTTCTTCCCTGTAAGGGTGACCAAGCACTGGCACAGGTTGCCCAGGAATGTTGTGGAGTCTCCCCCTCCTTGGACACATTCAGAAGCAGCCTCAACACGGTCCTGGGCAACTGGATCTATATAGCCCTCCCTAAGCAGCAGGTTGGATCAGATGACCTCCAGAGGTCCCTTCCAAACTCAACCATTCTGGATTAAAAGATGGATCAAGATGAAATACCAAAGAAAACTCAAATAATTATAGTTAGGATTTCAAGTTTCTTATTTTTTTGATTAAGTCATACAGCAATAATTTTGGAAGTGCAGCAGTGTTGCTTTGTGTCATCATAATAGGAAGAGCACATTTATATTAACTATTTTTTTTTTAGACTTCATATTTATGATTGCTAAGAAATTTAGACATCAGCAAATATCTGTCCAAGCACCTGCAAGTAGCTGGAAAGTTTAATTAATGTAAATCAAAACCACTGTTCAAAATTCAAAAGCATGGAATCTTCAGTTCTTTCCATTCAGCTCTTCCCTGAGGACATAGATGAGTAGATTAATAATGTGATCAGTCATCTGAAAATCCAGACTTGGGCAAAACAGTGAACTGAATGAATTCTAACATCTTCAGCACAGTGTAGTAAAAGTGAAAGGAATGAGCAAAATCTCCAAGATTTAAATATAGCACTGGCTATTTGTACTGTCCATTGTGATGAGAGATCCCAGATGTTCTCATTTATGGCTAGCCAGATATTCAGCCAACAGCTGCACCATTTCCTTTGTTTGGCATGTTTCATTCATTCTCCCCAAGTTGGAGATACAAGTCAAATTTAGACTGTGAGTCTTTAAATATTCAAAATTTTCTTTACACTAGAGGAATTAAACTCATAGCTATTTTGAAGCACACACAGACAAGACTTCATATTAGGCATCCAATAAAGGTACATTCAATGAGGTAATTATATGAGACATCTCCACTTCACAAACATTTTATCTGAGCTGGAAAACAAGAATTAATTACTCTGAACAAAGAAGAAATATAGTAAATTTTAAAATAGAGTGAAAAAGGAAGCTATACTGACTTTCAATATTTCTGCAAAACTCTTAAGGGGATGTATTTAAAATGGCAGACTTCATGGCAGTTCATCTACCTACAGTTAGTACTAATGACTACAAATAGCCTCTGCTCCTAATAATGGTATCCTGGAAATAGCCATGGATTCTTTAACAATTCTCCTTGCAGAGCAATACAGATTTGAACAGTATTTTTTCCAGTAGTCTGAGTTAATTAATATACACAAAACCAAGACAAGGAACCAAGAGGATCTAAATCTTCCCTTGGGTTTCATTTTCTCAACTGGCAAAAATAGATGAGGCAAAAGAGAACAGGGACATACAAACAGCATTGTTTATATCATATGTCAGATAGCAATAGCTGTCAGGTCAGATGTGATATCCTGCAGCCTGAACCTCTAAAAAAGTTTTATAGAAACCACAACAGTAAACATAAATTTAAATACTGCTTTGCCTTACACAAGCCTTGCTTTGGTTCAGCCAGGAAGGATATTCTTTTGTGAACAAGTAATAGGTTATTCTTCTGTTGTGGTTTAACCTCAGCTAACAATAAAGTACCACACAGATGCTTGGACACATCCCCCTTTCCTATCCTCTAGTGGAAGAGTAGAATTGAAGGAAAAGACAAGGAAGTTTGTGAATTGATATAAGAACTATTTAAAAATGGAATATAAATTAATATTATAGCGATACCAATAATACTAACAATACTACTAGTAAGTAATTAAAATAATAGAAAATAAAACCTATGATACAATTGCTCACCACCCACCAATCAATACACAGCCAGGTCTCAATTAGCAAGAATCAGAGCCAGAGAGCTTGAGAGCCAGAGCCCGAGGGTGATCGCAATACAGTCTGAGTGAGCCTCACAAGTGACAGCACAACTGGGAAAGCCAAATGACCCACCAACTCACTAACTAGCAAGCAAGCAAAGGAGTTAGCAAAGCAGCCAGCAAAAGTTAGCAAAGGATTAAAGGAGTTATGGCCCCCCAGCCCACTCCCCACTTATATACCGAGCATGACTTGCTATGGAATGAAATACTACTACAGCTAGTTTGGGTTAGCTGTCTGAACTGTTTCCCCCACATACACCTCCTGTAGTGAGAAAGGTGGGAGCACAGCAAGCATCAGAATCTGGGAAAGACACTGAATTTGGTGCAAGCACTCCCCAGCACCAACTAAAAAGACACCTTATCAGTACTTTTCTCAGGGTAAATCCAGGAACACAGCTTCATATCAGCCACTGTGAAGAAAGTTAACTCTTTCCTGACTAAAACCAGCACATCTTCTCAAGCCTAAAACTGGATCAAGAGGGATTTTTGCACCTCAACCGGTAGCCTCCTGAAGGAAAACAAGGACACAGCTGTCCAAGACCTGCCAGTGAGAACTGCATGCTAGCAAGACTGAAATAACTGCTGCCAGTAGCCTACTTTCCCAATAAGATAGACAGAGAAAGCTGAGTAACACAAAAACACAGTATGCATTTAAAGGAAGACTAAGTTGAAAATGAGCTAGCAACATGCCCTTGGGGCAGGAAAGGCTAATGGTATCTAGGGATGTGTCAGGAGTTATGTTGCTAGCAGGACAAGGGAGGTGATCCTTCCCCTCTACTCTGCACTGGTAAGGCCACAGCTGGAGTGCTGTGTCCAGTTCTGGGCTGCCCAGTCCACGAGGTGCATGGACATACTGGAGAGATTCTTGCAAGAGGGCCCTGAAAATGATGAAGGGACTGGAGAATCTCCACATGAGGAAAATGTGAGAGAACTGCACTGTTTACCCTAGAGAAGGCTCAGAGGGCGTATTATTAATGTATAGATATACCTGAAGGGAGGGTATGCAGAGAACAAAGCCAGGCTCTTTTCAATGGTGACAGGACTGGAGGCAATGGGCACAAAGTGAAACACAGGAGGCTCCCTCTGAACATCAGGAAACACTTTCTCACTGTTAAGATGACCAAGCACTAGCACAGGTTTCCAGGAATGTTGTAGAGTCTCCATCCTTGGAGATATTCAAAAGCTGTCTGGATATGGGCCTGGGGCAAAGGGTTCTAGGTCACCCTACTTGAGCAGAAGCATTGGACAAGAGGACCTGCAGAGGTCAACCTCAAGCATTCTGTGACTGTGATTCTGTAACACTCTCACAATATAAGAAATACTAACACTTACTGCCTCAAAAACACTGATTTTGGTCAGATTCACAGTGGGAAACAGTGGGAAGTCCCAAACAACCAACATCACAGCTGGGAAAAGGGGGACTGCCACACATCTCCAGCCACAAGGTGTTACACCAGGCACTATCATCCAAAGGAAATCAGTAAGGCCTGTTTCCAAAAAAATCCTTTCAAAAAGGACCAAAGTAATCCAGCGTCCAGTGTACAGACAGAGATCCAGAGAGACTAATGACCCAGTACTTTAAGATTAGAAGGTTAAATTCAATACTCAGTTCTCATTTAGATACCTGAATTGGGCAGCCAGATACTGGCATTAGAAAGAATGAAGCACGGCATAGCTGCATTTTTAACTCTGTATGTCCTAGGAAATAACAGTCATACTTTTAGGAGAAAATTATGCAAAATTATTTAGTTTAAATCTTTCTTTCAGAGTATATATATACAGTACATTTTGTCTTTGGAGTTTGGGATTTGTTGTGGGTTTGGGGTTTTTTTGGGGGGCGAGATTGCTAAAAGTATGTAGATTTCATATTTGAAAACTAACTGCAGACCTGACTAGAATGCTCAAAATAACTACTGTCATTTGCACAAATAGTATTTTTCCATTAAAAGTATGAAAGAGAAATATCTCCCTAATTATATATGTAGCTAATAAACTGGTCCATCTTCAAGCAGCACTTTGCATTTCTTGGTTAGATCAAAAAGCTTTCCTTCTACTTCTCTAATTACTCAGGTGGTCACAACCACAATTGAAACCCTTACATAGAGATTTAACTTATTTTTAGAATTAAACAGAAAAAATAAATAATCCATTACTGAAACAGACCTTGCCAATTGTAATAGAACTGAAATGGAAAATATTTCAGTAACATGGAATAACATCTGCTGATACATTCTACCAATTTATCTTCCTCCCAAGATTGTGAGGTCCTTAAAAAGTCTTGTTGTTCTATTCCACTTGCAGTCAGAGTACTAATGATTATTCCACAGCATTTATTAATGCCCCATTTCCCAAAGACCTGGAGGCAGAAATAAATTCTAGAGGCTGTAGGACCTTTCACATTCAGATCCCTTCTTAACTGGTTTTAATTAAAATCATCATCTTGTAACAGTTTGATGGACCAAGTGTATTTCTTTAGGTGCTCATCACCAAACCCATCTTCATGTTAATTAACTCTAATTAGAGATCATGGAAATTTGATCATCATCTTCTCAGACCAATTGGCACTGTAAAATCCATACTGTTACATAGGCTGTGCCTGCTCAGGATCCAAGTAATTTCTAGCCTTCAGGACTGTCAATCTGAACCCATAACAGGACAGAAGGAAGCTCAGTGCTTACTGTACAAAATGGTCACCATTTCAAATCATATGCAGTTCATTTGCAAAGGAAAGGAATATTTATTTCTTTAACAGCTTTCATGGACACCATATAAACTGTACATGTTATGAAAACATAACTCTGAAACCATAAGCACAACAGTTTTCATGAAGACGCTTGGAGAATGTGACACTTTGGGCTCTGCAATACACAGAAGGAAAAATTAGACAAGTAAGGAAACGCTAGCAATTTTACTTGTGCCTAGAGTCACATCTGATAGCACCTGGGGAGGCAGAGCTTTTGTTTGATATCCACCTGTTTGACCTGTCAGAATGAAAACAGCAGTTGTAGCGGATGTGTGTCAAAGAGAAAATATCAGTGACAGTGACATCTTTGTCAGGA